>NC_037673.1:171730483-171731915 GCF_003255815.1 Theropithecus gelada | reverse complement strand
TGTTAGCCAGGATGGTCTCAATCTCCTGACCTCATGATCCACCCGTCTCGGCCTCCCAAAGTGCTGGGATTACAGGCGTGAGCCACAGTGCCTGGCCTTTTTTTTTTTTTTTTTTAAAAGACAGGGTCTCACTCTGTCACCCAGGCTGAAGTGCAATGACATGATCTTGGCTCACTGCAGCCTTGAACTCCTGGGCTCAAATGATCCTCCCACCTCAGTTTCCTGAGTAGCTGGGACCATAGGCATGCACCACCATGCCTGCTAATTTTTTTGCATTTTTCGTAGACACAGGATTTCACCATGTTGCCCAGGCTGGTTTTGAACTCTTGGGTTTGAGCGATCTGCCTGACATGGCCTCCAAAGTGCTGGATTACAGGCGTGAGCCACCATGTCCAGCCTCAGAAGACTCTTGATAGAAAAAAAAAAAAAAAACCGTTAGGTACATCATTCTTTATTTCCTTCCCTTCATCAAAAAAACACATATTCATTGTCAAAAATTTAGAAAATACAGGAATCTATTAGAGCACTTAAAATCACTGAAGTCTTCACCTACTCATCTCCAGTGGTAATGTTTGCATGCGTACATTTTCAGTCTCTCTTCTGGAATCTAAATGTGATGTGTTTACTTAAAGGCCTCACACCGGATCTGCTGCTTTATAACCGCATCTTTATTCAGTAATACATTGTAAACATTTCTCTGTGTCTTCAGATATTCTTCTATATAATCTATACTGGGTTGAACCGTGTCTCCCCCAAATTCATGTCCACCTGCAACCTCAGAATGTGACCCGATTTGGAAATGGGGTCTCTGCAGATGCAATTAGTTCAGATGAAGGCATACTAGATTAGAGTGGTCCCTAAATCCAATGAATGGTGTCCTTATAGGAAGGCCACGTGCAATCAGACGTAGAAGAAGGCCAAGTGATGAAGGAGGCAGAAATGACAGCGATGTACCCATAAACCAAGGCACATCAAAACATTCCTAGAGCTTCTAGAACCTTAGAAACCCCAAGGAAGGATTCTTAGAGGGAGCACGGCCCTGTTGACACCTTGATATCAGACCTCGAGCCTCCATAACTGTGAGGCTCAAGTCGGTGGCAATTTGTTATGGCAGCCTTAATAAATTAATAGGCCAGGCGCGGTGGCTCACACCTGTAATCCCAGCACTTCGGAGGCCGAGGTGGGTGGATCACGAGGTCAGGAGTTCAAGACAAGCCTGGCCAACATGGTGAAAATCCGTCTCTACTAAAAATATAAAAATTAGCCAGGTGCAGTGGCAGGCGCCTGTAATCCCAGCTGCCCAGGAGGCTGAGGCAGGAGAATGGCATGAACCAGGGAGGCGGGGCTTGCAGTGAGCCAAGATTGTGCCACTGCACTCCAGCCTGGGCGACAGAGTAAGACTCTGTCTCAAAAAAAAAAAAAAAAAAAAAAA
>NC_037673.1:171562145-171730383 GCF_003255815.1 Theropithecus gelada | reverse complement strand
GAGATGGAGTTTTGCTCTGTCACTCCGGCGAGTGCAGTCGTGCAATAGTGGCTCACCGCAACCTCTGCCTCCCAGGTTCACGTGATTCTCCTGCCTCAGCCTCTGGAGTACCTGGGATTACAGGTGTGCGCCACCACGCCCGGCTAGTTTTTGTATTTGTAGTACAGACGGGGTTTCACCACGTTGGCCAGGCTGGTATTGAACTCCTGACCTCAGGTGATTTGCCCGCCTTGGCCTCCCAAAGTGCTGGGATTATAGGCCTGAGTCACCTCGCCTGGCTGAGTATTCTCATACATATTACATACATTATGGAAAAAAAGAAAGGGCTCATGTCCAAGTTTGGGAAAAATGATTAAGCAGCTTTATTATTACTCCTGGACTTTTTAGAAACTTTGAACAGTTAATAGAATGTGACATTCTCAAAAGTGGAATGTAAACTTTCTCAAATTTGACTACCAAAACCCTCTCCCTTTCTCTCTCTCTGCCTCCCTTGATTCCTCTCTTCCTTCCCCTGCCCCACTCTTTTCTTTCTCTAAGTATTTCATAGAATTTCATTATTATTTTTTCTTTCTTTCTTTCTTTTTTTTTGAGATGGAGTGTCACTCTTGTTGCCCAGGCTGGAGTGCAATGGCGTAATCTTGGCCCACTGCAACCTCTACCTCCTGGGTTCAAGCAATTCTCCTGCCTCAGCCTCCCGAGTAGGTGGGATTACAGGTGCGTGCCACTATGCCTGGCTAATTTTTTGTATTTTTAGTAGAAACGGGGTTTCACCATGTTAACCAGGCTGGTCTTGAACTCCCGACCTCAGGTGATCCACCTGGCTCTGTCTCCCAAAGTGCTGGGATTACAGGCGTGAGCCGACGCGCCCGGTCAGGGTTCCTTTTCTTTAGAGGTCTTTTTGGGAAGTTCAGCTCTAGTGTTCCATTATTTCGTGCACTGGTCACTACTGATGTGGGATATGCATTCTTAATAATTAAAGAAGTACTATGCATTATTCCTGATTAATTATTTTATGGGAAATATATAATTTTACCTTCTTTTGGGCATCTATCAAGATGTGGCTTTTTTGCTCTGACATACTGATGTGATAAATTACATTAATAAATGTCCTAAATATAAATCACCTTTTCATTCTTGGAATAAATTCTACCAGTTCATGTTTTAACACAAGGTTGGATGTTATGTGTTGGTGTTTTATTTTGGATTTTTGCATTATCAATTTGTAAGACAGGCCATTGTTTCTTTTTGTATTTTTTAAAAAATCATTTATTTTATCAGGGTTGCAATGAATTGGGAAGCATTTCCTTTTTTTCCTATGATCTCATAACATTTAAAAATTAAATCAGCTTTATTGAGGTATAATTTAAATACCATAAAAGTCATCCACTTTAAGTGTCCAATTTGATAAGTTTTGAAAAAATGTACTCAGTGGTGTAGCCACCCCAGAACTGTGGTACAGCATATTTCCATGTCTTCAACAGTTCCCTTGGGCCCCTCTGGAGTTATTTCCTCACTTCCTGTCAACCAGCAGATCTATTTGCTAACACTATATTGCCTTTTCAAGAATTTCACACAAATGGAATCATAGAGCGAGTAGATATATATTTTGTGTATTTTGTATTTGACCTCTTTCACTTTGCATGCTTTTGAGATGCACCTTGTTGTTTATATGAGTTGGTTAATCCATTCGATGGATGGACGTACCAGTTATTATTTATTTATTCATTTATTTATTTATTTATTTATTTATTATTTTGAGATGGTGTTTCACTCTTGTTGCCCAGGCTGGAGTGCAATGGCGTGATCTTGGCTCACCGCAACCTCTGCCTCCTGGGTTCAAGCGATTCTCCTGCCTCAGCCTCCCAAGTAGCTGGGACTACAGGCATGTACCACCATGCCCAGCAAATTTTTTATATTTTTAGTACAGACAGGGTTTCTCCATGTTGTCCAGGCTGGTCTTGAACTCCTGAGCTCAGGCAATCCTCTCGCCTCTGCCTCCCAAAGTGCTGGGATTACCGACATGAGCCACTGCACCGGTCATCTCTTCTGTTACATGGATCAATTCTCTTTTTGGTTATTCTGAAACTGCTTTTGCAAAATTATGACTAAGGAAATTATGACAGTGAAAGAAATCAGAAGTAACCGACTCTATTTTGCTTGTAATCCTTAAGCGGTCCTTGTTCATTCCTGGGCATAGGCTGAACTAACCTTGGGAAGGAATTCAGTTCATGGTTTGACTCTGAAACAAAATGACTCCCTTCTTGCCTGCAGTCCAGTCCGCCTTTGCAGGACGACCAAATTAGCTACAAGATTAGAAATTACAGTTTCAGGGTCGTGCAGTCTCTGGCTCCAAGAACCTGAAGCTCTCCAAATTGCTCCCGGGGCTAACGTCACTGTATTGTAAAACCTAAGATCAGACCCTGAGATATTTTGCACTTTGGATCCGTTGACGCCATCCAGACCAGTAATCTGGCCCAACCAGTTCTGCCATCACACCCAGGAAGAGAAGACATTAAAAAACCTCACTTCGAACCTCTATGATTCCATCTTCAACCTGATCAATCAACACTCCCCATTTCCCAAGCCCCTACCCGCCAAATTACCTTTAAAAACTCTCATCACAGACGGGGAGACTGATTTGAATAATAACAAAACTCCGGTCTCCCTCACAACCAGCTCTGCGTGAATTACTCTTTCTCCATTGTGATTCCTGTCTTGATAAATCGGTTCTGTCTGGGCTGCAGGCAAGGTGAACCCAACGGGTGGTTACAAAGTCTAGTAGGTGAAGTAGGTGTGAAGTAGTATCTTCTTGTGGATTTGCATTTCCCTAGTAACTAAAAATGCTGAGCATAGTTCCATATGCTTACTTGCTATTCCTGTATTTTCAATGGTGAAGTGTCCTCGGTCTACTCAAATCTTTTGTCCACTTAAAAAAATTGGGTTGGGTAATTACTGGTTGGATATAGTTCAAGTGATATAGTTCAGTATTGATAGAGTTCTTTATATCTTCTGGATACAAATCCTTTATGAGATATAAGTTTTGCAAATATTTTCCTTCAGTCTGTGAATTGCATTTTTATTTTCTAAAGTGTCTTCTGTCATGAAAAGACTTTTTTTTTTGATGAAGTCCAATTTATCAGTGTTTTTCCCTTTCCATTTCAATTGATCATTGTTCATTCTTATGTCTCATCTAAGAAATTTTTGCCTATATTGCCAGGCACGGTGGCTCACGCCTGTAATCCCAGCACTTTGAGGGGCCGAGGCGGGTGGATCACGAGACCAGGAGATTGAGACCTTCCTGGCTAACATGGTGAAACCCCGTCTCTATTAAAAAAACAAAAAATTAGCTGGGCGTGGTGGCACATGTCTATAGTCCCAGCTATTCGGAAGGCTGAGGCAGGAGAATGGTGTGAATCTGGGAGCCAGAGGTTGCAGTGAGCCGAGATTGTGCCACTGTACTCCAGCCTGGGTGACAGAGTGAGACTCTGTCTCAAAAAAAAAAAAAGAATTCTTTGTCCATATCAAAGTCATAAAGATTTTCTTCTGTTTTCTCTAGAAGTTGAATAGTGTTAGCTAGTATATTCAGGTCTACTATCCATTTCAAGTTAAATTTTGTTTACAGGATGAGTTAAGGATCAAAATCCATTTTTTTATTTCCAGAACTATTCATTGAACAGAGTATCCTTTCCTCATTGAATTATCTTGGCTCCTTTATGTAAAATCAGTTAACTATATATATTTGTGCCTATTTCAAGATTCTCTTCTGTTACATGGATCTAAATGTGTCTCCTTACAACAATGCTAAACTGTCGTTACTATGAGAGCTTTACAGTCAGTTTTAAGACCAGGTAGTGTAAGTTTCTCAGCTTCATTCTTTTTCAAAATTGTTTCCAATATTCTAGGCTCCCTGTATTTCCACATAAACATTAGAAGTAGCTCGTCAGTGTCTAAAAAGAGCCTGCTGGGGTTTTGATGATTACAATGAATCTTACATAAATTTGGGAAGAGATGACATCTTAACAATATTGCGTCTTCCAATACAGGAACACTGCATATCTCCCCATTTTTTTAAAAAAACCAAGCTCTGTTTTTTTCTCTGTAATATGTGTGTGTGTGTGTGTGTGTGTGTATCGGTGTACAGGCATTTTATATATTTTGTTAAAGTGATCTCCAAGTACTTAATATTTTTGTTGCTACTGAAAATGGTATTATTTTTAAAATTTCAAAATTACAGTTGTTAATTGCTACTAGATAGAAATGAAATCGATTTTTGTATATAGATCTTGTAACCTTACTAAATCCATTTATCCTAGTTGGGTTTTTTTGCAAATTCCTTTTTTTTTTTTTGAGACGGAGTTTTGTTCTTGTCACCCAGGCTGCAGTACAATGGTGCAATCTCAGCTCACTGCAACCTCCACCTCCCAGGTTCAAGTGATTCTCTTGCCTCAGCATCCCAAGTAGCTGGGATTACAGACATGCGTCACCAGGCCTGGCTCATTTTGTATTTTTAGTAGAGACAAGGTTTCACCATGTTGGCCAGGCTGGTCTTGAACTCCTGACCTCAGGTGATCCACCCGCCTTGGCCTCCCAGAGTGCTGGGATTACAGGCGTGAGTCACTGCGCCTGGCCTGGTAAATTCTTTCTATATAGATGATCACAATTTCTGTGAATAAGGAAAGTTTTACTTTTTCATTTCCTATCTTTGCCTTTTTTGAAAAAAATGTTTAAATTTTGTCTTATTGCCCTAGTTAGAACCTCTAGCACAATGCTGAAGAAAAGTAATGAGAGCAGAAATGGTCTCCTTGCTCCCCAGCCTCGGAAGGAACGTGTTCATACTGTCACCATCAGGTCTGATGTTAGTGGTAGGGCTTTTGTAGTTGTACCTTCCCCTTCTATTCCTAGTTTGCTGACAGCTGTATCAGGAATGGATGTTGGATTTTGTCTGCTTTTTCTGCATCTATTGATATGGTAATATGGTTTTCTGTTTTAGTCTACTGATACAGTGATTTGTTTTTTGAGACGGAGTCTTGCTCTGTTGCCCAGGCTGGAGTGCAGTGGCACAACCTCGGCTCACTGCAAGCTCCACCTCCTGGGTTGATGCCATTCTCCTGCCTCAGGCTCCTGAGTAGCTGGGACTATAGGCGCCCACCACCATGTCTGGCTACTTTTTTTTTGTATTTTTAGTAGAGACAGGGTTTCACCATGTTAGCTAGAATGGTCTCGATCTCCTGATCTCGTGATCCTCCCGCCTTGGCCTCCCAAAGTGCTGGGATTACAGGCGTGAGCCACCGTGCCTGGCCTGATACAGTGATTTTTAAATGTTAAACCAATCTTGCATTCTTGTCATAACTCCAATTGAGTTCTGCTTATTTTGGTATTGCCCTTTCTGGGTAGATTTGTTAAATTCCGTTAGGAATTTCTGTGTCTATGTTTACCAGGGGTATTAGTCATTTTTCCTCTTATCCCTTTTTCTGGTTTTGCATCAGGGTATTTGTAGCTTCAGGAAATGAATGATGAAGTGTTTCTTGACTCTTCTGCTTTCTGCTGGAGTTTGTGGTTTGATATTTTTTTTTTTTTTTTTTTTTTTTTTGAGACAGAGTCTCACTCTGTTGCCCAGGTTGGAGTGCAGCGGTGCCATCTTGGCTCACTGCAACCTCTGCCTCCTGGGTACAAGCAATTCTCCTGCCTTAGCCTCCCGAGTAGCTGGGATAACAGGCACGAGCCACCACACTTGGCTAATTTTTGTATTTTTAGTAGAGACGGAGTTTCACCATGGTGGCCAGGATGGTCTTGAACTCCTGGCCTCAGTTGATTCGCCCACCTCAACCTCCCAAAGTGCTAGGATTACAGGAGTGAGCCACTGCGCCTGGCTGGTTTGATGTTCTTCCTGTGAAAAAATTCTTTCTTTACCTGTGTAAAGCCATCTGGCCTTTGAGATTTTTGTGGGAAAGATTTTTGTTTTATTATCATCTTGTTATTTGTTTTCTGTTTGTCTCTTCTCCTCATTCCCTTTTCCCCCCTTTCCCTGCCTTCTTTTGGATTGAGTCAATTTTGGTAATCTATATACTGTATTCATAGAATGTTATATATTTCACTAAGATTTTTTAAATCTTTAGCAAAAAAGCTATATAGTAGGCTTTATTTTTATTTTCTATTTCTCTTTTAGGTAACCTTCTTACTCCTTTTGTTATGTATTTTGAGTTTTGTTTGTTTCCTTTAGATTGGTTAGACTTACCAGAGGCTTATCCTTTTCTGGGTTTCTCAAAGGACAATTTCTTACATTTATTTTTTAATCCTATTAATTAATTTCTGACTTTTAAAATGAACTCCTCTCTGTTTTGAAAAGCAGTGTATGTAGGCCGGGTGCAGTGGCTCACACCTGTAATCCCAGCACTTTGGGAGGCCAAGGTGGGCAGATCACAAGGTCAGGAGATCGAGACCATCCTGGCTAACATGGTGAAATGCCATCTCTACTAAAAAAAAAATATACAAAAAATTAGCCAGGCGTGGTGGTGGGCACCTGTAGTCTCAGCTACTCAGGAGGCTGAGGCAGGAGAATAACGTGAACTCGGGAGAACTCGGGAGGCGGAGCTTGCAGTGAGCCAAGATCGCGCCACTGCACTCCAGCCTGGGCGACAGAGTGAGACTCCGTCTCAAAAAAAAAAAAAAAAAAAAAGAAAAGCAGTGTATGTAGTAGTTAACAGTTAATAGCATGAACTCTGTGGTCAGATTGTCTGGGTTTCAGTCCTGGCTCTACCGCCTACTGCAGCAGGATTCTGTTAATGCCTCCATTTCTCAATCTGAAAAATGGAAATAACATTACCTACCTTCAAAGGTTGTGAGGGTTAAATTAGTCCATGTGAAATGATTAAAGCAGTATCCAGCACTCAGGAAGTACCCTGCAGGGTTTGCTGTTTTCTTATTATTCTGCTGTTCTCTAGTTTCTTACGCTGGATTCTCAGTTCATTCATTGTCGGCTTTTATTGTTTAATCACAGAGATATGTAAAGTTACAGTCTTTCCCCTGAGTACAATTCCTTAAGGTTTCTTATTAATTTTCTCATTGTTTTTACTTTGTAATTTTATTTCTTTTTGTTTTGATCAAAGAATTAAAAGAGCATAAAAATTCTTTGATAGATTAGATGATCTATCAAAGATGATAAAAGGTATGTTAGAATTTCCTACTATAATTGTGGGTTTTTTGTTTTTTTTTTTTTGAGACGGAGTTTTGCTCTTGTCACCCGGGCTGGAGTGCAGTGGCGTGATTTCAGCTCACTTCAACGTCTGCCTCCTGGGTTCAAGCAATTCTCCTGCCTCAGCCTCCCGAGTCGCTGGGATTCCAGGTGCCCGCCACTGCACCTGGCTAACATTTTGTGTTAGTACAGACAGGGTTTCACCATGTTGGCCAGGCTGGTCTCAAACTCCTAACCTGAGGTGATCTACCTGCCTTGGCCTCCCAAACTGCTGGGATTATAGGCGTGAGCCACTGCGCCCAGCCCTACGATTGTGTTTTAATCAAGTTCTATTTGTATTGCTAACCACCTTTTCTTTGTATATTTTGATGGAACACCACCGGCTCATGAATACTGTCTGTTCAGCATTCACTATATCTTTATCAATATCAAGATATTTGGATCTATTTGCCCAGAGTTGTGATTTCTTGCTTTTCATTTGCAATTACCTTTGTCTTGCTTTTTAATGTTAGCCATTTTTATTACTTCCTTTTTGGTTCATTTAAAAATAGCATTGTTGGTATCCCACTAGAACTGTATATTGGCAGTCATACTTAAAACATGATATCTCTTTAACCCTAACTAGCCCTTGAGCTAATCTCCCCAGAAGGCTCATGGCTGATTTATCTCTTGAGGGGAGGTAAGAAACTCGATGAGTTATTTCTTACATACTGATTCAACAACTGGCTTACTAATTAATATATATAAAAGTATATAGGCGAGGCGTGGTGGCTCATGTCTGTAATTCCAGCACTTAGGGAGGCCGAGGTGGGCAGATCACTTGAGTCCAGGAGTTCAAAATCAGCCTGGCCAACATGCTGAAACCCCATCTCTACTAAAAACATAAAAATTAGCCAGGGATGGTGGCAGGTGCGTGTATTTCCAGCTACTTGGGAGGCTGAGGCAGGAAGAATTGCTTGAACCCGGGAGGCAGAGGTTGCAGTGAGCTGGAGCACCACTGCACTCCATCCTGGGCAACAGAGCAAGACTCCATCTCAAAAAAAAAAAAAGAGTATATATCAGCACAGAACCTAACAAATACCCCAAAGCTCATTTGGAACAGGCCTAGTCAATTTATCACCCAGACTTTAAGGTTCTATATGCTTTAAAAAGGTGAAGAGAAAAAAAAGGGAGACATTGAGGGATTCTTGGACAAGTGTATTGTAATTTCGTAAGTACAATTACATCACGCAAGCTTCAGGTATTCTAAGTGGGGTGTCATGTCATCACTGAGCTTTTTAAGTGTTTCCACCCAATTTTAAAGTCTTTGATTTGATTTAAAAATGTTTTAATTTGTTGGTATGTTACTAAATTATTAAGGCTTACAATTTTCTGTTCATGCATATTCTACTAACTTTAAAATAAAACATGTTAATGCATTTCTTGAATACAGTAAGGAGCAAAATCATGTATATTTTTGAGTTTTGTTCCTATTTGAGACAAGATGTTTTAATTCTTCCATTTCCTTTTTGTTTTTGGACACTACAATCTAGGGCTTTTGATTCAGATAGCTATTACCTTTTTTTTTTTGAGACGGAGTCTTGCTCTGTTGCCCAGGCTGGAGTGCAGCGGAGCGATCTTGGCTCACTGCAACCCCCGCCTCCCAGGTTCAAGTGATTCTCCTGCCGCAGCCTCCCAAGCTGGGATTACGGGTGCGCACCACCATGCCCAGCTATCTATTACAATTTTTTATAAAACACTTTTAAGGCCAGGTGCGGTAGCTCACGCCTGTAACCCCACCACTTTGGGAGGCTGAGGAGGGCGGATCACTTGACGTTGGGAGTTTGAGACCACCCTTACCAACATGGAGAAAGCCTGTCTCTATTAAAAATACAAAATTAGCCAGGTGTGGTGGCACATGCCTGTAATCCCACCTACTCGGGAGGCTGGGGCAGAAGAATTGCTTGAACCTGGGAGGCAGAGGTTGCAGTGAGCCGAGATTGCACCATTGCACTCCGGCCTGGGCAACAAGAGAGAAACTCCGTCTCAAAACAAACAAAAAACAAACAAACAAAAAAACACTTTTAATTTATTTTATTTTATATACACTCTTTCACACTAGAGGTACAACTATTTCTATTTTAATGTGTTTCAGCATTCATCAGTTGTCTATTTATATGATGACTTTCTTATATTTTTTTATTGTAGTAAAAGATTCATAACATAAAATTTACCATTTTAACCGCCCCCCTTTTTTTTCTTTTGAGACAAAGTCTCGCTCTGTTGCCCAGGCTGGGTGGAGTGCAGTGGTACGATCTCAACTCATTGCAACCTCTGCTTCACGGGTTCCAGTGATTCTCCTGCCTCAGCCTCCCAAGTAGCTGAGATTATAGGTGTGCATCACCATGCTCGGCTAATTTTTGTATTTTTAGTAGAGATGGGGTTTCACCATGTTGGTCAGGCTGGTCTCGAACTCCTGACTTCAAGTGATCCTCCTGCCTTGGCCTCCCAAAGCGCTGGGATTACAGGTATGAGCCACTACTCCCAGCCATTTTAATCATTTTTAAGTATACAATTCTGTGGCATTAAGTACATTCACATCATTGTGTGGTCATCACCACTCTCAAATCACCACATCTAGAACATTTTCATCTTCCCCAACTAAAACTATGTGCCCATTAAACACTAACTCCCCATTCCCTCTTCCCCCAGCCCCTGGCAACTTCCCCTTTACTTTCTGTCTCTGTGAATTTGACTACTCTAGGTATCTCATCTAAGTGAAATCAGCAATATTTGTTCTTTGGTGACTAGCTTATTTGACTCATCATAATGTCTTCATGGTTCAACCATGTTGTAGCATGCATCAGAATCCGCCTCCTTTTGAAGGCTGAATAATATTTCAAGGTATGGGATTCCATTGTATGGCAGGACCACATTTGCTCATCCACTCCTCTGCTGATGCACACTTGGGTTGCTTCTAGCTTTTGGCTACTGTGAATACTGCTGCTATGTATATGGGTGTGCAAGCATCTGTTCGAGTTCCTGCTTTCATTTCTTTCAGGTATATACCCAGAAGTGGGATTGCGGGGTCACATGGTGATTCATGTTTCACTGTTTGAGGAATCTCCTTATATTATGGCTTATTTTTTTTAACTCTATTTTGTGTTATCTTTTGACCACCCAAGAAGGTTTTATGAAGAGTTTATGTTTGATGCACTCGCATATTTTACATATTTTTTTTTTTTTTGAGATGGAGTTTCGTGCCTGTTGCCCAGGCTGGAGTGCAGTGGCATGATCTCGGCTCACTGCAACCTCTGCCTCCTGGGTTCAAGTGATTCTCCTGCCTCTGCCACCCGAGTAGCTGGGATTACAGACATGCACCACCACGCCCAGCTAATTTTTTGTACTTTTCTTAGTAGAGACGGGGTTTCACCATGTTGGCCAGGCTGGTCTCGAACTCCTGACCTCAGGCGATCCACCCACCTTGGCCTCCCAAAGTGCTGGGATTACAGGCACGAGTCACTGTGCCTGGCCGCACTTGCAGATTTTCTGTTGCTGTTGGAAATAGACGATCTGCTCTAAAATTCCCAAGTGACAATTCTTTCTCTCGAGAACTTTGCACACACTGCTTACTATCTTCTGGCATTCAGTATAAAGATGAAAAGACTGAGCCCTTTCTGACATGTTCCTTTTTAATAGCTTCTTTTGTTTTGTTTTCCTGTTCATGGATTCTTTTGGAAGTTTTAAAAGTTTATAGAAAAAACAAAAGGAAAAAAATTGCCATGTGTGGGTGTCTCTGCTTGAAATAGGGCAGATCTCTTTAATAAGAGAAATGGTTTTCCTCACCTGAGGAAAATTCCATTTTACTTTCTGTTGCTATGAAATATATTTAATATTGCTTATTTGCAATTTTTCTAGTTTCTCTTTTAGGAGCACTAATTAATTTCATCTTCAGTCTCTACTCTCTTTTCCTCTAAAGAAGTCTTTTTCATATCTTTCTTTTCCATCTATATCAGGGACTGGCAAACACCAGTCCATGGCCTGGCCTGTTTCTCTATGTCTGTGAACTCAGAATAGCTTTTACATTTTTAGCGGGTTGTAAAAACAAACAAGAATATGTGACAAAGAATGCGTGGCCTGTAAAGCCTAAAATACTTTTTGTCTGGCCCTTTATGGAAAGTTTGCCGACCTCTGGTCTTCACCCAGGAAGCTTCTCAGGTTCATTCTCTCCATCGGTAATTCTACTTTGTCTTTTTCTTTTTTTTTTTTTTGAGACAGAGTCTCGCTCTGTCGCCCAGGCTGGAGTGCAGTGGCGTGATCTTGGCTCACTGCAAGCTCCGCCTCCTGGATTCACGCCATTCTCCTGCCTCTGTCTCCCGAGTAGCTGAGACTACAGGCACCCGCCACCTCGCCTGGCTAATTTTTTTGTATTTTTAGTAGAGATGGGGTTTCACCGTGTTAGCCAGGATGGTCTCAATCTCCTGACCTTGTGATCTGCCCGCCTCGGCCTCCCAAAGTGCTGGGATGACAGGCGTGAGCCACCATGCCAGGCCGGTAATTCTTTTTCTTACTGTGTGATTTCTGATGTTGGTTCTTTACCACCGCCTCCAGTAAACCTTTCAATTTCAATCACATTTTTAGGTTCTTGGCAATGTTCCTTATGCCGTCTTCTTTTCAACCACGTAGTTGTCTTTTCATCTCAACCTCTCCGCTTTCTATGGCTTTGGCCTGTCTTCACCATCTCCTCATAAGGCTCCAGGATGTTCTGCTGTTTGTATATCTGCTGTCTGTATATTCCCTCTTTACGCACATTGGCACGTGGCAGTACTTGGCCAGACTCAGTGTTTACTGACTGTCGTTGGTTCTCTCTCTACCTAGATGATGGTTAAGGACCTGCTTCTGATGTATCACTTCTGGGCACGTTTAGGCACAAAGCTTCTAACAATCCAGTCCCCAGCTTTGGATTGACTTTCCCCTAGTGCAGGAGTCAGCAAACTACCGGTTGTGGCCTGTGTGCCCTGCTAGGTAAGAGGTTTTTACATTTTTTTTAAAGGATTGTTAAAACAAACAAAAAACACAAATAAAAATTTAAGAATAATATGTGACAATGACCCACAAAGCCTGAAATAGTTCCTATGTGATCTTTTACAGAAAAAGTGGCCAACTGCTGCCTTGGATGGAACATCTCTACACTGGTAGCATCTTCTCTTCCCTCCTGTTTGCTTCTCTCAGCTGATGGCGTGCATCCCACATCTGCAGTCCCTGTAGGCATTGCCAGCAGCACCCTTGCCATCTGAGCTCCTACCTACAGGATTTTACTTACTGCACCTATAATTCAGAAGGAACCAAACTACCCCTGATTCTTGGCAATTTGTTTTTGCATTATGCTGTTTCTGTCCAGAGACAGAAAAATGCATGGAGGGGTTGTGGATGTCATAGCGGAGGTGGTGGTGCTATTGGAGAACAGAAGGCAAGCTGCCAGGAGAAAGGGATTGGTATCCACAACAAAGAGGGGTGACTCTCATTGTCAGGTTAATATGAACCCTAGATATTTGTGTTAAGGGCGAGCAATGAGGGATACAACAAGTCTTTTTACTCTTCCTTTTTTTTTTTTTTGGTCAAAAGAATTCCATTGCAAAAAAAAAAAAAAGGTTGTAAAATCACTAAGTGAAGGTTTAAAGATAACAGCCTAACATGATGATCTATTTATACATTAAACCAAAAAACAATAATTAATGTTACCTGTAATCATGTACTATTTTTCTTGCACTCTCTAGTTGTTCGTTTGTTAACAGAATGTTCCTGGGGTCAGTTACAGTGAAGAAATGATAGGCTCGTCCAATGAAAGTACTTTGATCCCATCGAGGTTCCTTGATGTTAATGTTTGGTGGCAGTTCTCCAGACATGGTCCCGGACTGCAAAGAGTCAAAAAGGCAAATTCAAGTAAGGCTTACAATGTCACTACATATTTAGAAACTTTATAGTCACTTTTAATTTTCAAGTAAAGGTTTATGTACTCTTCCTATTTATAAAGATAATTTTGCTATAAATGGCAAAAAGGCCATCTAAATTCAAAGCTAACTTTGTCTATAAATCTCAATTGATCTTAACTAAATTTCAATAGTTTCCTACATATTTCTCTTTATAAATACATAGTATTTTAATATTTACTTGTTGAATACTTAGAATTACTCTGCAGAAAATAAAGGTATGAAGTTTTAGGAGAGGTGCGGCGGCTCACACCTATGTTCCCAGCACTTTGGGAGGTCGAGCAGGGAAGATCCCTTGAGCCCAGGAGTTTGAGACCAGCCTGGACAATAAAGCAAGACCCCATCTCTACAAAAAATTTAAAAAAACTATCCAGGCATGGTGGTGCATGCCTATAGTTCCAGCTACTCAGGAGGCTGAGGTGGCCGTGGGGTGTGAGGACTGCTCGAACCCAAGAGTTGGAGGCTGTAGTGAGCTGTCATTATGCCACTGCACCCCAGCCTGGGTGACAAAGCAAGACCATGTCTCTAAAAAAAAAAAAGAAGTTTAAAAATAATAACAGTAACAAGGCCTGAAGTTTGAACCCATTTTTCTGAGTGAAACAACCAACGTCAAACTACTAAAGTTGTTTAAAGCCTACTAAAGTTGTTATTCCTACTAGGAGAAATGACTAATGATTTTAAAAAGGTTTAAATGCTAAAAATGACACAACTAAAAAAGATGCAGATTCATTCAGCCTTGTTTAGCACATAAACCACCAATCAAAAATTAAGAATTATGTTCTTCAAGCTACCAGGAACATAGTGGGAAAAACACATTTGCATAGCCCCATGAATAGGAATAACTCTGTAGCATATAATTATCCTCATAAAATTTTTATTTTCTGGCTAAAGAGCATTACTTTTTTCCCAAAAGTAATTAATTTCTTTCTCTGAGTAATACATGTTTATTTTAGAACTGCGTTGTATTGTTGTAATAGATGCTTACTGTGGTATTCTGAAAAACACAAGCTTATTATAGAAAATAAAGAATAAAGAAACAAAATTTCCCATAATCCAGGCACTCTGAAATCATCGTTAATGTTTTGGTACCTTTCCTTATAGATATTTTCTATACATGTTATTATACAATTAAAAAAATAGTTGATATCACACTGTGTATTTTAAAATCCCGATTTTTTTGCACTTATTTCATGAGCATCGTTGTGGTCGCTGTTCATTTTAGATATATAACTACACCTTTAATGTTTAAGTGGTTTTTGGTTTTTCACCATGACATATAATTGCTTATCCCTGTCTATGCATGTTTGTCCTTACAGCTAGTGATTTCTCAGACTAGCTCTCTCTGCGTGATATTAGTAGGCCAAAGGATTTTACCCACTATGAAGGTTTCAAACCATGGCTTACTTACACCTGCTTCCCTTCCCTACATTTCTAATACCAGTTTTAATTTTAATTCACTTTTCAGGTCACTTTTCCTTAAGTTACTTTCTTAGTGCTTTACAGGTTCGGAGGTATATTAAGATGTCAGATGCAAATGCTGGGCATTCCTGTAAGGCATATGTTCTCAAAATCTCCAATTAACACATATCATGGACCACAGGATCAAAACTGAGCATGTGAGGTCCACGGATGTGAGGAGTCTAGTGTATGGAAAACAGTAGGGCGGTGAGAGTGAGAAGGTAAGAATCAGCCCTGCTATTCCTAGAGCAGGCTGGGGTAACAAACACAGAGAAGGCCAGCCAGAAAGCTAATGGGAAGCCTATTTTCCCCAAGGTCAGAATGCAGCTATGTGGTGTCATAGTAGTTCTCTTTTTTTGTGACCACTGCTTTCTCATCTCACTGAGAAATCTTGTTACCTATCATCACAGACGGTCAGAAACTTAGCTACTTGAAATCCTAACACACCGAATGAAACATCCCACTCTTGACACAGAAAGCCCACCCAGATTTCCAGCCCCGGCGCAGAGCTTCAGATTAGGAAACTTTTGGACACAACGTTGCAAGTCCATCTTAACTTTGTAGCTTCTAAGGAAACAGGGATGTGGTAGTGATAGTGAGAATTACAGTTAAAAGGGAAGAGAGAATAGTTTGTATTCAATTTTCTGAGAAAAATCTGTATCAGATCTCCACCGGGGAACATCACAGTCCACCTGGGCCTGAGGGCAGGCACAGGAGGGTAGAGAAGGGTGCAGGGAAGGAAATGGCTCATGGCCTCATGTACAGCCACAGCCTGGTACCCATCAGCATGAGGTCCACACCCAGAGTGCAGGCTGAATCCCATGCCCAGCCTTGTGCTGGACCTCCTTGATCAGAATCTCTAGGAGGATAACATTTGTCTGTTTCAAAAGCTCTCCAGATGATTTTGATGTGTTCCACTGGTTCAGAACCATCGATCTACGCCAGCAGCTTCGCAGGAATAAACAGTTCCCCGAGGAGGGAAGTTGAATGTGCTGTGCAGTGTCTTCCTTCTTGCTACCACCATCATGGGGATACAAGAAATGTATGTCATTGTATGCAGACATGACTAAATTTTGAATTAGAATATATCAAGTGTATTACAAAAAGCAGAGTCCAGTTCATATTCTGAAAAGCAGCCCTTTTCAGACTTGTCTACAGAGGCTTGGGCTCTGCTGAGGCATCTTAGCAACCCATAGGGCGTGCAGGCGAATTCAAGCAGGTGGGTTCACATGCTGGCCCCTGTCCATGAGCCACATTTTGAAGTTACAATTACGTGTATTACACAACATTTGTTTCTATCCTTAGAGGTCATCAAATAAATGCCATACGCAATCATACAACTGAATAAGACAGAAAATCTGGCCTAATTTCCTCCCCTTTCTGAATGAGCCAATAAAAGATATAATTCCTACTCTCAAGTAGACCATAGTTTAAATGCATAACAGAATAAATACTCAGGAGAAAAAAAAATCTGCTAGCTTTGTTTTTTCTATAAGGCCTAAAAAAAATGCTGCTATCTTTAATATATATTTATTGAGCACCTACTACATGACAGACTCTTGGGCTGTATCAGGGAACAAAGAAGACAAAAATTCCTGCCCTATTGGAGCTGACGCTGGGATGGCAGAGGTGAAAGGAAAACAGGCAATAAACAAAAAATACAAAAGATAAGTAAACTATTCATTATATTAGAAGACAGTAAATGGTTTGGGGAAAACAAACAAACAAACAAAAATACCCCAGAACAGGATAAGAAGGATCATGAGCAGCACTTGCATTTTTAAATAAGGTAGTCAGGGTATGTCTCATTGAGAAAGTAATACTGCAGCAAGACCAGAGGACAGTGAAGAATTGAATCGTGTGGCTATCTAGGGGAAGAGCATTCCAGGCAGAGGGAAAAGGTATTGCCAAGACCTTAAGGCAAAAATGCATCTGGTGACTTCAAAGAGCAGCAAGAAGGCATGAGCTGGAGTGGAATAAGGAAGCAGGAGATGGGAGATGAGCAGGTAAGAGATGCAATGGCTTAGGTTGGAGTCAGATGATGTAGGTCGTGTAGCCTCTGTAAGGCCTTTGCATTTCACTCTGCAAAAAATGGGAGTCATCGGAGGGTTCTGATCAGAGGACTGAAATGAACAGACTCACAATTTGAAAGGATCTCTCTGGCTGCTGTGTGGAGAACAGACAACGGGGAGATAAGAGTGGACACAGGAGGAGCAGCTGCAAGGTTCCTGCAGAGATCCAGACAGAGCCGGGGGGCAGCGCAGGTGGCGAGAGGTACTGGAGCTCTTGGTATTTCTTCAGTGGTGCCAGCAGGATTTCTTGACACCTCACACTCGTGGGATGTGAGAGAAAGGAAAAGCAAGGTTCCTAAGTATTTGGTTGGAAAAACTGGAGGAGGAGAGAGGGCCGATGGAGAAGACAGGAAGCTCAGATTTGCCCGGAGTAAGTTTGAGGCACCTAGGAGGCATCAAGTGGAGATGTCCAGCGGGCAGCAGAATGAGCAGGTCTAGGTTCGGGGGAGAAGTCTAATCTGGAGATTATCTGTGGGAGTTGTCGGACAGAGATTATATTTAAAGTCATGGGATGTGATGAGATCACCAGGGAAGTGAAGGTAAATAGAGAAGAGATCCAAGGACTCTGGTGTGAAGAGGTCAGAAAGGACCGAAGGCACGCACAGTGGGCTGGGGAGTGACTGGTGGGTGGAAAACCAGGAGAGAGTGGCATCCTGGAAGGTGAGAGGTAAATTTATTGTTAGCCCGACTGGCCAAAAGGAAGACACCGTGGTAGCCGGTCACTTCCATTTTTGGATAGTGAAGGGGGAGGAGGTGGATTTAACAGCAACAATGGTGGTAGCAAGACGGAACAACACATTAAACCTCCCCTCCTCAGGAGACTTTATTCCTGCAAAGCTGCTGGTGCAGATTGATGGTTCTGAACCAATACAACACATCAAAATCACCTGGAGAGCTTCTTATAAACACAAATACTATCCTCCTTCTAGAGGTTCTGATCCAGGAGGTTCAACATAAGGCTGGGCGTGGGATTCAGCATGTGCTCTGGGTGTGGACCTCATGCTGGATGGACCCCAGGCTGTGGCTGTACATGAGGCCGGGAGCCATTTCCTTCCCTGCACCGTTCTCTACCCTCTGGTGCCTGCCCTCGGGCCTAGGTGATCTGTGATGTTCCCTGGTGGAGATCTGATAGGGGTTGTTCTCAGAAAATTGAATACCAAGTAATCTCTTTTCCCTTTTAATTATAATTCTGTCAGTATTTTTCCTTTATGCTTAACATAAATAATGAAAACAAAAATTAATATGTAGCTTTTATATAATTCTAGTTCCTAATAACTATCTCTAATTTGTTAAATATAAGGGCAACCTTTAGGGCAAGTTGCTGCCATCATGGTCTTATTTTAGAATTGGTTACTATATTATTTATTTATTTTTCTTGAGACAGGGTCTCCTCTCTCACCCAGGCTGGAGTGCAGTGGTACAATCACAGCTCACTGCAGCCTTGACGTCCTGGGCTCAGGTGATCCTCCCACCTCAGCCTCCCGGGTAGCTAAGACTACAGGTGTCTGCCACCATGTCCAGCTAGTTTTTGTATTCTTAGAATTTGTATACCGTTTGTAGAGCCAGGGTTTCACCGTATTGCCCAGGCTGGTGTCGAACTCCTGGGCTCCAGTGATCTGCCCGCCCTGGCTTCCCAAAATGCTGGGATTATAGGTGTGAGTCACTGCACCCAGCCAAAAATATGGGTACTCTATAAAATTTAAGTATTATCATGTATAAGAGCTGGATAGTCTTAAAAATGATTTCTCCAATGTGCTTATTATGTGGAAGCCGAGGTCCAGAGGGGAAATAACTTGCCCAGGTTGCATAGCAGATGCTGGCGGCAGAACCAAGTCTGGGAGAGCTCAAAGAAGGACCAGCCTCCAGGGCACTGGCCAGCTTTCCACTCACCACTCTCTTCTAGCCATTTTTCTTGAAGTATGACACCAATTAATGTCTGCAGAGAAATGATATCTTGGAGGCCCCTCCCTTTTTTCCTTTAAATAAAAACTTGACCTTCATACTACGAAGTTCTATATTACAATAACCTTAAAGTTACTCTACAGTACAAGTGATCAAGAATGCTGTGGAGGCCTCAGAAAAAATGTCTTCCTTAGAAGGCAAGGAAAAAGGAGAGAGATGGAGAGGGGAGCCCTAACATCTTAAGAATTTCCATTACATACAAGGAATTGGGCTAGATGCTGGCCTAAGCTTGCAATATTAGAGAATATTCTATCTAGAACTTCTCACAACAACAGTGTGATTCAGACATCCTACGCACATTTTGCAGACGGAAGAATCAAGATTCTGGGATATCACTCAAAGCCACCGCATCTTTCCAGCAAGGGAAGAAGCAGGAGTGCTTGACTCCAACTGCTTATCTGCAGACTCCAGTCAAACCCACCGAAATCCTGGCAGTGGAAGCGCCTACCGCATGTACCTGTGATGGGCAAAATAACGGCCGCCAAAGATGTCTCCATCTAATCCCCGGAAGCTGTGAGAAGGTCTAATTAAAAAATGCTGCTATCTTTAATATCTCTTTATTGAACACTTACTACTATGAATATGTTACCTTACATGGTGCAGGGACTTTGCTGATATGATTATATTAAGGATCCTGAGAGATGCAGAGACAATCCTGGATTATTTGGTGGGCCCAATGTCATCACAAGGGTCCCTATAAGAGAAAGAAGGAGGCAGAAGAGGCAGAGGCAAAGAAACAGATGTAGGAACAACAGAGGTTGGAGTGATGCTGGGCTGTGAGCTGCAGTCCCTAACAGCTGGAAAGGGCAGGGAAAGGGGCTCTGCCCTAGAGCCTCCAGAAGGAAAGCCCACTTGTTCTAGACTTCTGACCTCCAGAACTCTAAGATAATATATTTGTGTTGTTTTAAGCTACTTAAATATGTAGCAATTTGTTATAACAGCAATAGGACATGAATACAACACTGTTTCCTCTACTTAAAAAGGATTTCAAGTTGTACTATAGTGGCATAAGAACTACCAACTGGATGTGATGATCTGTGTTCCTCTGCCCCCAGAATTAAAAAAACCCCAAAAAACATGCAGACTAATCAGGAATGGCACATTAGCATTCTCACAAAAACAGCTGATCTCAGATCAGATAACATTTTGTTATTAACCATGATGCCGTGTTTCAATTAGACAAGACTTCTTTCACGCATGAACTTACTTCCATCTTTAAGCACAGAAGTAGCTTGCACCCCAGACAAATGGATCTATTTTTAAAAAACAGGAGTCCCACTTAAAAAAAACCAAAAACAAACACCAAAACTTATTTCCTATTCACATGAAAGTCAACAGCACTGAGCGTGGTGGCACGCGCCTGTAATCCCAGCGACTTGGGAGACGGAGGTGGAAGGACTGCTTGGACCTAGGAGGTTGGAGACCAAACTGGGCAACATAGTAAAACCCATCTCTAAAAATCAATGGGGCCCACCAAGCATGCTGACATGGAGCACTCCTTATGCACGGGGCCTGGGCTGGGGAGGGTGCGCCTAGGCACGCCCTGGGCTGGCTCCGCTTTGTGCCTGGAGTCTATTCAGGGAGCGAGATGCTGGTATCCCTAAGGCCTTGGCCGCCACGTGGGGATCCCCAGGGTGCACCCCGTTCCACTCGCTGGGGTCAGGGCTGGCCGGGCAACTTGGTTGGTCCGTAGCATTCCAGTGCGCACTTGCTGGCCCCGGGCAAGGCAGAGATGCGCTGAGGGCATGTGCTTCACACACCTGGTACTGACAGGTCAGCAGGGCTGGGTGGTAGGGCGGGGTTGCCACGGGCACTGTTGTGGGGAGGGAATGAGGTCCTGGGGTGGGGGTGAAGGTGCAGGAATGGCCTTCGTTTATCCGTGGTCTGGTTTATGCAGCCATCCATCTGGCAAATTATGGCCCCTAGGCTTGCCTGAAAGGTTGAAACTGGGTAAAGATCAGACACCTTGTTACAGAGGTGTCTTGAACATCACTCACAGTCTTTCATGACCTAGGATAGGCGCAGTGCTAGGACAGAGGCTTCTCGACTCCGGATTTCTGCAGACTGCGCTGGAGGAAGTCGTACTGCCCAGCCTTGCATTGACACTGGGAACAGTGTGAATAATCATGAAACCACAGAGGCTTCAAAAGAAAGTTTTGGAGAATAAGATATTTGCATTCCCATTGCAGATGCGGCAAGGATCATGAAGAATGTCCCTCAGAGGGCCAGACGGCACAGGACGCCAAAGAATGTGTTCCAGAGTGTGTAGGTTCATCACCCTCATGGCACGTGAAGCAAGTGAGCGATGCCAGGGAGAGTGAGGAGACAGTCAGTGGGGAGGGTGCTCTCTCTGCCCTGCCCACCTGAGGCTTTGAGAGTTATGCAGAAGCGCTGGGGTGGTGCCTTCAGGCACTCAGAGAGGCTAGGAGACAGGGGAGCAGGCCCCAGCCCGCCACAGACACAGAGGGGCCCAGGGAAGCTGTAGAAGAGATGCTTACTGAGCAGTTACTCGCTGGCTTCAGGACTGCAGAAAGGCAGCAGCAAAATGTGATGGTTCACACAGCGGCACACTGGCAGGTTTCTCATGTCCAGCAAGCTCAGTTTTCATGAGCTGAAGAAATGATGCAATGGGGTGTGGAGGGAAGAGAAAGGGCCTAGAACAGACGTGCTAGAAGGAAATGATTGGTGACAGACGGTCACCGTGTATTGCAGTAGCTGTAATGTGGCTTCCTGGTGCTTGGCCAATTGAGGTGTTAATTCTAAGAATCTTTTTCATGAATGATTTTAAAGAAATATTTGGATTTTAATGGTATTAAGAAATTTTGGTGGGGTATGAGAAAAAAGTGGGACTTAAAAAATTCTGTGGTTGGCTGATGCCACTTATGCTAAGAAAAATGACTTTAAGGTTTGATCACATAAAGACATTCTCACAATGATGTTGGCTATCTGGAACTGTAAACAATTATGACATGATACTGCATTTAAATAAACAGATTATTTTACAGATGATATATGTTTAAAAATTATTTCACCCTTTAAAAGGGACAGAAATAATCTCATAGAGAAATTAAAAACCGTTTAAATTCAATCTCTTAACTAAGGTTTCGAGTAAATATAGTTTCATGGAGCCTCATCCCAATAGATTTCTGAAAGTCTTTTTATTTATTCATTCACAAACAAAATTAACTTATGCCTTCTGTATCCACTGAAGGCCTCTTATGTACTCAACACTGGCTTGGTCCTGGGTTTGGAAAGACCCAACACACAGCTGTTTTTTTCTGGCTGGTCCCTGCTGATGGAGGCCCCCTGCCCTGTGGCGTAATCTCCCTGATAACCTATGGAATGAGAACTGGACTTAAGCAAATACAATCTAGATTTCAGTCCTGATTCTGTTATTTCCTTTCTAGACATGTGACTGGGTGAATTACTTTACATCTCCGAGCCTCAATTTTGTCATCTATAAAACACAGATAAGAGTTGGCTCATAGAGTTGGTAGGATTAGCAAACTGAAGAGTATGAGTCTTTTATTAATCTTTATTAAGGTGCCAAACAAAAGTGCAATCATTATTAATAAGCTGGTTTTCCATGAGTGGAAGCTCCTGTCCTTACTGGCCACAGTCCTGTGCATAAATGCAGCTCCTGGTGCCAGGAATGGCTGCCTGAGCTTCCTGAAGATGATCAGAAACATGTAAGAAAAAGAATTTATCTCCAAGATAAACTGCATTTCAAATTGTTAGCTGCATGCTAAGAAAATGCTTAACTACTCGAGAAAAAAGAATTTTCCAAAATATTGTAGAAAACAAGTTAGCAGGGAATGTGCTTCATCAGGAATTAGTAATAAAGACCTTTAATCTTGGCTAAAGATTAACAATGATAACTACGTTATTAAGCTGGAAGCCTGTTGGTTAAAACTACTGTATTTTGAGAGTTATGACAGGGTATGATTGCCCAGTTTGTTTAGCTAGGGCCAGACAGGTGTGAGACAGCCCGTCAATCACTGCTGTCCACTGTCCAGGTGACATGACGGAGCACCCAGACACTAAGCTTTCCATGCATGGTTAGATTGCTAAATCCTTATGACAGCCCTCCAAGTTATCTTCCCCTGTTTTCTAGAGCCACTCGGAGAAATTTAGTGCCATGCCCAAGATGACACAGCCTTCACAGTTCTGACTCTGAAACTCAATTCTGAGCCTTTGGAGGCCAGAGAACATGTGTCTGACAAGGACAATCACACTAACTCAAGGAGCCTAAAAAGCAAATTCCCTGATTTCTGTTTGGGCTGGGCATCTGCATATAGTATCCCTTTCTTATGGGCGTGGTCACACAGGGGATCGAATTATAGATCAGAGAGTTGAATTCTGTGCAAAGCATCAGATTCATTCCAAGGGTATTTCCATTCAGCAATGGATTTGTGTTGCATATGCCTCCCTATTCCAGGATAGCTCTGCATGGAGATGTGGGGCCTGCCTAGAATCAGGAATACACGGAAAATCAAGGCCTCCTGCCCTTCCCACTGCCATGTCCTCCCCCCATGCAGATCCCACTATTCTATTAACTTTAAAACACCCATCTACCAGGCGCGGTGGCTCACGCCTATAATCCCAGCACCTTGGGAGGCTGAGGTGAGTGGATCATGAGGTCAGGAGATCGAGACCATCCTGGCTAACATGGTGAAACCCCGTCTCTACTAAAAATACAAAAAAATTAGCCAGCCATGGTCCATGGTGGTGGGCCCCTGTAATACCAGCTACTCTGGAGGCTGAGGCAGGAGAATCACTTAAACCCGGGAGGCAGAGGTTGCAGTGAGCAGAGATCACACCACCGCACTCCAGCCTGGGCAACAGAGCAAGGCTCCGTCCCCAAAAACAAACAAACAAACAACACAACAAAAACCAAAAACACTGATGTAACATTACAACCACTGCTCATATTCCGGTCCTCAAGATCAACTATGGGTGTGGATTTCTTAAGCAGTATCTTAGGATGGGTGATGTTATACCAGTTAAAACAAATTCTATTGATTTCTATTTGAGATGGTGGTATCAGCTTGCAAAAAAATGACAAACACTACCCAACTGTAATATTTTAGACATATTCGGATGAAGTTTTACCATCCATTTATAAGAATCAACTCAGGGATGCCATATACCAAAGTCTATAAAACTACTTTACAAATTAACAGCTGCTAAAGAAAAACTTAGTAACTTTGAACTTTGTGTAATTAAGTGCAGGTTTGATACATGGTCTAACGTAATGATTTTTCACTTTCTGGACAACAGCTCTTTGTTCCCCCCTTTTTAAAACAATGGATTCACTACTTCTGATTTCTTACCTTTAACCACAAAGGAAAAATTGGTCACACTCATGTTTCTACTCTAACCGAATGCAGCTCACCACTGCTACACAACAGGATACAGATGCCTGACTTCAATGTAAGGCTTCCAGAACAACAAAGTTCGATGACGGGTCTGCTCTTACGACCTCTGTGCCCTGGCTATCCTCTCAGCTTTCTTTGCAGAAAGTGAGGAGCAGGAAGGGATATCCCTGCCAGTTGGTGCCTTTCTGTAGCCATCCCCATGGGATTTCATAAAACTTCTACAGAAAATTAAGAACCTGCTAAACATTTCACTGATCCTGAATTATGACACCCCTTGCCACACAGGTTCCTCTCTGACAACTGTAACCACAGATATCATCCCTCTTCTGAACATCCATGTGGCCTGAAAGCCTCAATCTAACCTTTGAATACGTACTGAGCTGAGATGGGAGCTGATAGCTCCTCACTGCCAAACACTGAATTTTTTTTTTTTTCTTTTTTTTGAGACGGAGTCTTGCTTTGTCGCCCAGGCTGGAGTGCAGTGGTGCAATCTCGGCTGGCCGCAAGCTCCGCTTACCGGGCTCATGCCATTCTCCTGCCTCAGCCTCCAGAGTCCTGGGTCCACAGGCGCCCGCCACCACGCCTGGCTAATTTTTTGTATTTTTAGTAGAGACGGGGTTTCACCGTGTTAGCCAGGATGGTCTCGATCTCCTGACCTCATGATCCGCCCGCCTCGGCCTCCCAAAGCGCTGGGATTACAGGCGTGAGCCACCGCGCCTGGCCCAAACACTGTATTTTTGAAAGTGAGACACCTGCTCAGTGCTGAGGAGAGAAAGAACCTGCTTGAGGTTCCCGAACTTCTTGGTAGCCACCTCATTCATCCCCCCAAACAGTTCCCTCTCATCTTTTACATCAAGTCTGAAGCTGTAGGAGCTGCAAAGCCCCCTCATTTACCTGCATCCTCCTTGGGCACCTATGACAATGCCAGGAACATTGAAGCAGATCAAACGGGGGATGGACAAAGAATGGAGAATCCAGAGGCACCCAAGTCAAAATCTAGAAGTCAAGGCAGAAGAGGGACTAGGACTGTGAGAAATGCACAAGGGAAAAGCTATGGGGACTCAGAAAAGAGTTGCCTGCAGAGCAGCTAAGTGCCCAAGCTCTGGGGTCAAGCAGAGCTAGGCTTTTTCATTCAGGCAGCCAACAAATATTCACTGAGGGCCTTCTTGGTGCAGGCAATTGTTATGTGCAGGGGATAGAAAGGCTGAGCAAGACAAAATAGGCCCTGTTCACATGAGGAGAAGGAAACCACCACCTTTAATTTCAACTAGTGACAAAAGACACTAAAGAAAACATCCAGAGTTTGTGTTACAAACGGTGTGTGTGGGAATGGGGGTGCAATTTTAGGCAGCATAGCCAAGGAAAAGCATCTTTGAGAACGCAGCATTTACGACTGAGACTCAGATGGCCTTGGACTATGGATGGCCAGCTGTGCGACCTTGGGCACTCAACTTCTCTCAGCCGCAGTTTTCTCATCTGGAACCCAGTACCTCGCAGGGCTGGAAGAGTGTAAAACTACACGGACCTAAGTCACCTGGCACGCACTTAGCAGACTGTTTATTGTCATTCTGGGCAGGTTAGAGACCTGTGACAGATGTGAAAGTTCAGGAGAAAAGCAACTACTATTCCAAGAATCTACTTCCTTGCACATCACCTCCCTACTGGATTGCGAGTTTCAGGACAGGAACCAGGTGGTCTCCCCTCCGACCCCAGCACCAGGAAGCAAAGCTGAGAGCGCGGAGCGCGGGGTCAGGCACCGGGCCACCTGGCTGCCGCTGTCCCGGACGCAGCCATCTTGGTGTCCCCGCGGCGAGTTCGCCACGCAGGCGCCGAAGACAGCGCGGCCAGGCGCGCGGGGACGCGGCGGAGGGCTCTCCCCACCGGAGAGGAGGCCCACGGGATGCTGGGCCTCGGGATGCTGGAAGCGGGGTGCTGTCCGGCAGCAGGATGGCAGGGATTCCCAGGTGCAGGGACCCCCCGGCCCGAGGCATCCCCGGCCCGCGAAGGGGCTTCCGACCTCCCAGCCCGGGGTCTCCCGGCAGCCGGCCCGCAGGTGCACGGCCCAAGCCTGCCCGAGCCTGCGCGCCTCCGTCGGGCCCCCTGCGCGTTTCCCACCCACCTGGCTCTGCCTGCCTCCCGCGACTCACCGCTCCCCCCGGGCCGCAGCGTGCGCAGCTCGCAGGTCCCGCTCAGTGCAGCCTTTGCCGCCACCGGAAGCGCTTCTCCCGCCACGGTGTCCTCGCGCGTCCCCGGAGCGCGTCCTCGTGCGGGCCTGCGAGCGCGCGTCCGCGCCCCGGAGCTACGAGGCTCAGGGACCCGCCCTCCCGGTCCCGGCCCCGCCCCGCGCGCGCGACTCCGCTTCAGGCTTAGCGACCGCGCCCCGGCTCCGGGAGAACTCCAAGCCCATCGTCACCGTGGTGTGGGGCTCTGCGCGGGCCGGGGCCACTGTTTTCCATTTGGGTTTCCCTTAAGGAACTGCCTCTTTATCATTTCTTTATTCCCGGGGCCTGGCATAGCCAGCGTCCATTCACGCACTCATTTACCCAATTAAAGTGTGGAGCCTGGCAAGACTGGCGCTATAAGGCGATTTTAGGACTTTAGTGCCACGACCTGATTTACGTCTTAAAAAATACCGCCGCCACCACCACCACCCCGTCTTCTTTATGGAAAACAGACTGTGTGGGAGGGGATGTGCAGGCAGAGAGGCTGTTTAGCGAGATGCTGAGGTTATCCAGGAGAGGAATCATGGTGTTTTGGACCAGGTGGGTAACCTGGGCATATTTAAAGGGCAAATGAAATCTAATAAATGGTGAATTACATCATAAATTTCATAGGAAGATTCCATTTTTAAAGATGTAAATTCTCTCCCAAATGACCTATGACAATTCCAAAAAATTTTTTGACAACACTAGTGTGCATGGTGGAGTGTGTGTTATAACTGCACAAGCGGACTGCAAAATGCATATGAAAAAAATAAAGAGCCAGAAATAGCCAAGCAAGCTTTGAAGAAAAGAGCAAGGCCGAGTGACTTGTCCTACAGATACAAAACTTGTTATAAAACAATGGTAAATAAGAAAGGTGGTGTGTTTGCTCCGGGGTCAGCGAAGCTTCATGGAGCCAAACAGAGTTGCCAGCCATGTGGAAACCTGCACAAGTAGAAACCTGCTGTGATTTGGCATCGCAGGTCAGGGGAAAAAGGTTGGATATTCGTTAAACAGTACTGGGATAGCCAAATCCCGACTTGTATAATGCATGAAACTAAACTCCAGGTGGATTAACGATCCAAATGTGAAAAACAAAACTTCTAAAACTTAAGCAATATGTCACAGATAGTTTGAGTGGTATTCCTCATCCTCCAAATTCCTGTGAATATTTAGCTAGCTTTTTCTCTGTACCATACCCTGTGCCAAGTGCTGGGCTCAAAAAGATATACAAAAGATCGCCCCTTCTTGGCTGGGCACTGTGGCTCATGCCTATAATCTTAGCACTTTGGGAGGCCGAAGTGGGTGGATCACCTGAGCTCAGAAGTTTAAGCCTGGACAACATGGTAAAACCCCATCTCTACCAGAAATACAAAAAATTAGCTGGGCATGGTGGCGTGTGGTCCCAGCTACTCAGGAGGCTAAGGTAGGAGGATTGCTGGAGCCTGGGATGTGGAGGTTGCAGTAAGCTGCGATTGTGCCACTGCACTCCAACCTAGGTGATAGAGTGAGACCCTGTTTCTCTCTCTCACACACAAAAGAAAACTAACAATTATTTACAAATTTACAAAAGAAAAAACCCAAACCTGTCTCTCCAAAGAACTTATGAGCAAGGAGATAGACATGTAAATACTTGCTTAAAATAAATGGTAACAATTCAATAGGAAACTTGCAACAGTATAGTGTGGAATATATTGTATAACTAAGTGTCCTGAGAACACAGAGAAGGGATTGACTAGTTGCCTGCAGAATGGGCATGTGGAAGAGGTTTAGTAGATACAAATGTATCAGTTGTCTGTTGCCACAGTAATGCTATATGACAACCACAAAACCTTGGGACTATGCAACAGTAAACATTTAGTTTTGTTCCTGAGTGTATGGGTTGGCTGGGAGGTTCTGCTGACCTGAGCTGGGCTCTGCAGAGCTTGCTCACGTGTCTGTGGTCACCTTTGGACCATCAGTGGCATTGCTGATCTTGGCAGAGCTCTCATATGTGTCTGGGGCCTCAGCCAGGATTACTGGGTCGGGATGGCTCTGCTCCACGTCTCATTCCTCCAGCAGGCTGGCCTGGACATGTTCACATAGCAAAGGCAGAGAAAGGAGAGAGTAGATGAACTCAAGGCCTCTTGAGGCCAAGGCTTGAAAATGGCAAACCTTCATTTCCAAGGCATCCTATTGGTCAAAGCAGGTCAACAAGGCCAGCCCCTATTCAGGGTGAAATAGACTTTATCTTTTGATGAGAGAAACTGCCAAGCAACATGGCAAGCAGGTGTAGATATATAGACTGGTGGAGAATTGTGGATTTTTTTTTTTTTAATTCAAAAATTCCGTCATGTGTAGTTTTTGTCTTTCCAGCATCTCAATTTCTCTTGGGGGAATTCCCCTCCCGCATTTCACTGGATCTTGTCCAATTATCAATCATGGTACTTGATCTTCTCCTGTCTGCCACAGTCATGGGTACGTGGCCCAAACTGGGCCAAACAGAATTCCACCCTGAATTTATATGTAGGTGCTGGGGAAGAGAAGTAACCTCTCCTCCCTGCCTCCCTTCCCCACCACACACATATATTGGGACAACTGATCTAAGAGAATGTGGATTGAGGGCCGCTGGAGCTGTGGAAGGGAAGCCAGGCTAAAAGATGTGAGAGGGACAGAGGTCAGATGGCATCATGTCAGGCTCTGGACTCAGCCAAGCCTGAGGCTAGATCTTCCTCCTGGTCTGCCTCCTGGGCTTCCAGCTATGGGAGTCAATAGACCCCACCCCCACCCCAACTCTTTTCTTTTCGCTTGCTTGTCTTTTTTCCTTCTTTTTAAAATCTTAAGCTCTTGTGAGTTGAATTTCCATTCCTGACTAACTGGGGTGAGGAGATGTTCATAGAGGTGGTGACATCCGAGCTAGTGCAACTAAATTTGAAAAAGTGGAAACAGCAGATGGATGAAGGAAGAAAAATGAGAGGGAATTAAAAGTGGGAAGCAAGCGTTTATATGATTTCCAGTCATTGTTTCACATACAGCTCCCTGCTAAATCTCCCTGCTAGATTTTTAGTGTATTTCCTTTGAATATTGTAATTCCTTTGCTGACCCATCAAACTTCGGTTCAGAAACAGCTTCCATAAAGCTAAAATGACATTTCTGTTTAATTGAGAAAACAAATGCTTGGGAATTCTTGCTAGGCTTGCATCAACAAAAGTTGCAAAACCCTTGCATTTTAATATGGACTTTGACCATTCAGGGAACAGCAAAGACAAAACAATGCTTAAATCAGCAAAGGTGGGGGGCATTTCTGAGCCTAGCAAAAGTTCAGGGAGCTGAGGAAAGATCTTGCTGAATGTATCACAAAGGGAAGTTTTCATCAGGGCAGAACAGATAATCCAGTGAGAACCATATTTTTTGTTGGTTTGTTTAAATTAACTCTTTAATTAAAACTTTAAGTTCCAGATGATATTAGCCATGTTTTTTTTTTCATTCTCCCTCTCTTTTTTTTTTTCTCCCAGAGCCTCACTCCGTAGCCAGGCTGGAGTGCAGCGGCGCTATCTCGGCTCACTGCAACCTCTGACTCCCTGATTCAAGCGATTCTCCTGCCTCAGCCTCCCGAGTAGCTGGGATTACAGGCACATGCCCCCACGCCCAGCTAATTTTTGTATTTTCAGTAGAGACAGATTTAGTAGAGACCATGTTAGCCAGGATGGTCTCCATGTCTTGACCTCATGATCCGCCTGCCTCAGCCTCCCAAAGTGCTGGGATTACAGGCGTGAGCCACCGCGCCTGACCCCCATGTTGTTTTTAATGATAAAAGAAATATGTAATCAAATGAATTTGAAAAGTACGAAAAAGTATAAGTGTATACTCAATGCTACTCCCCAGAAATCTCCCTGCTAGATTTTTAGTGTATTCCCTTTGAATATTGTAATTCCTTTGCTGACCCATCAAACTTCGGTTCATCCCATGCTTGAGTTTCAGATCTCTGTATGCACAAGCCGAGAAGCACGCGGCACAGTGCTTAAGCACACAGGCTCTGCAGGTGGGTCCGCGTGGGTTCTGATTCCACCTCTGCCTGGATCGGGTGTCAGACCCTACACGAATTAGTTCCTTGACCTTGCCGTGCCTTGGCTTATGTCTAAATGGGGTAAGACTAACACTTACCTGGGGCCATCGTGACTATTACCTGAGATTACATATGTGCAGAGATGAGCAGGGCGCCTGGTCAGTGTGAGCCTTGTTAATTGAGAGCTGCTTTTCTTAGAGTTGCAACTTCATGGGTCCTGCGGCACTTCATAAACTCTCTCTGCATAGTTTTACAGTCTTGTCTTCTCTCCAGACCATGAACTCTTTCAAACAAGAAACTCAGTGTCATTCAACTTTCTATCCCCAGTGTCTAGCAGGACATCCAGTGAATGCCGTATTTGTTTGCTAAATATGTGGTGAGAATCCTGGTACATGTATTTTATGTTTCGCTTTCTTCACTCAAAGTTATATTTTATAAACATGTTCTCAGGTCACATCATAATCTTCATTATGCATTCTTTCATGCTTTTTATTCAGTAAATGCTTATTGAACACTGACTGATTCTACATTAGTCGTTATTCTAAGTGCTAAGGAGGCTACAGTGAATGGAACACATGTAGCCCCTTGCCCTCACACAGCTGATTGTGTAGGAAATGAAGACAGACAATAAACACAATGAATAAGTAGAATATATAAGGCCAGGCATGGTGGATCACGCCTGTAATCAGCACAGGTGGATCAGCACTTTGGGAGGCCAAGGTGGGCAGATCTCATGAAGTCGGGAGTTTGAGACTAGCCTGACCAAAATGGAGAAACCCGGTCTCTACTAAAAATACAGTATTAACTAGGTGTGGTGGCACGTGCCTGTAATCCTAGCTACTTGGGAGGCTGAGGCAGGAGAATCGCTTGAACCCGGGAGGCAGAGGTTGTGGTGAGCTGAGATCGCACCATTGCACTCTGGCCTGGGAAACAAGAGCAAAACATTGTCTCAAAAAAAAAAAAAAAAAAAAAAAAAAGTAGGATATATAGCATGTTAGAAGGTAGTAAGTCCTATAAGTAAACGAAGGAGGGGGTGTGGAGGTGACAGGGAGCTGGGCCAGGGAAGACCTAGGGGAAGGTGCCCTTTCTTGCTTGAATGGCTGTAGAACATTTCATGGAGCAGCTGCATCAGCGTCCACCCGACCTGTCAAAGAAAGTCTTTTTGTGCTACCCACTCACACACATTGGATTCAGTGTGTTTTTTTCTCAGGTGAGGGAAGACCTGGAGACTCTGCGTCCGGAAACTCAGCAGAGCCTTACAGAAGGGAGGGAGAGGAATGCCGGTAACTGAGTATCCACTGTGAGTGGGGCAGGCAACACATACCCTAACCACTTGCACAAACATCTTCTCTAGTCTTCACTGCATCCCTGAGGGGTTAATTATTTATATCAGTCAGGCTTCTCTAGAGAAATTGACCAATACACTATATATCTATCTCTCTCTCTATATACTATATCTCCATCCATCTCTCTCTCTCCATCTATTTGTCTAGAATGATTTAAGAAATTGGCTCACATGATTGTGGTGACTGGCAAGTCTGAAATCTCTAGGGCAGATCAGCAGGCTGGAAACTCAGGCAAGAGTTGATGCTGTAGTCTTGAGGCTGAACTTCACTGGGAAAATCAGGTTTTCCTCTTAGGGCCTTCAACCAAGTGAATGAGGTCCACCCACATTACTGAGGGTAATCTTTTTTGTTTAAAGTCAATTCATTGTAGATGTCAACCTTATCCACAAAACTCCTTCACAGCAACACCTAGATCGGTGTTTGATTAATTCACTCTATAGACTAGCCAGGTTGGCACATAAAAGCAACCATCACACTACTCTGCCCCTGACTTTACATCTCCATTTCCGCTCTTGCCTCTAACTGTTCAGTCCCTGATCTCTTGGAAAGGTCAATAAAATCATGTGCCCTCTGCTTTTAAATCATCAACAGCTTCCAGTTATACTTATGATAAAAGTTGAACTCGTTACTGTGGCCTATGGACCCTCATGATCTGTCGTGTTCTGGTTCTTCAGTTTTACCATATACCACTGCTCCCTATGCTCATGGTAGTGCTGGCTCAACAGGGCAACTTTACCTACCACAGGGCCTTTGCATATGCTGTTCCCTCTGCCTGGAATGCTCTCAGGTCAAATGTCACTTCCTCAGAGGTGCCTTCCCTGATCACCTGTCTGGAGTAGTCCCTCTCACTCACACTGGAGCTCATTGCTTGTTTATTTCTTTTGTTGTACTGTCACTTTTCAGAATTACCTCATTTAGGGCAGGCGTGGTGGCTCATGTCTGTAATCCCAGCACTTTGGGAGGCTGAGGTGGGAGGATCACTTGAGCCCAGGAGTTCAAGAGCAGCCTGGGCAACCTAGTAAAACCCTTTCTCCACAAAAAATTAAAAAATTAGCTGAGCATCGTGTGGCACACTTGTAGTCCCAGCTAGTTGGGAGGCTGAGGTGGGAGGATCACTTGAGCCTGGGAGGTTGAGGCTGCAGTGTGCTGAGATCACGCTACTATACTCCACCCTGGACAATAGAGCAAGATTCTTTCTCAAAACAAAACCAAAAACTAAACAAAAAATTACCTTGTTTACTTGTTTTTGATTTGTTTCTTCTCTATGTTTTCAGCTAGAATTTTCTACCATAAGGGCAGGAATCCTGTCTTCTTTATCCTCTGCTATATTCTCAGCTCCTTGAAAAGTGCCTGCAGTTGCTGTCACAGCCCAGCTTATGCCACGGAAGCACTGTGGTGAGGACTCTGTGGCCTGCACCCCTGAACACTGGACGAACGCCACTCCTCTCTTGAAACTAGTTGTTGCAGCCACTACCAGAATGGAGTCTCCACTGCCTGGGCAGGAGCATCTGACTGGCTGAGCTGAGGTCACATGCCAGGCAACATCAGGCCTTTCCTGTAGAGGCCAATGACGCCTGCCTCCCACTCAGACACAGAAGTCCCCTCCTGCCCTTTCTCAGTCAGGACACCTCCACTCCCGACATCACATCATCCTGTTTTCTGTCACCTGCTTTCCATAATTTCTGACACTAATTTTCAGTTATTAGTGTCACCTTCCTCAGAGGTGCCTTCCCTAACCACTTGTCTGGAGTAGCCAAGAGTAATTGCGTTGTTGGTCATTACTTTCAATGGCAAAAACCACAATTATGTTTGCACCAAGCTAATATTCTGTAACTCATTCATGCTCTGAAATATTTATTATTCGTATAAATGGAATCATACGGCTACACTTGTGTGTGTATATGTCTGGCTTCTTTCACGCAGCGTGTTTTTGAGTTTTATCCATGGTGTTGGATTTTTCCCCATTGGGGCATAGAATTCTGTTATATATCACATTTGTTTTTGTATTCAATTTTCAACTGACGGACCTTTACAATATTTCCAGTTTTGGGCTATTACGAATAAAGCAGCCAAGAACATTCAAGCACAAACTTTTAAAAAATATTTATTTATTTATTTAAGTTCTAGGATACACATGCACAACGTGCAGGTTTGTTACATATGTATACATGTGCCATGTTGGTTTGCTGCACCCATTAGCTCGTCATTTAACATGAGGTATTTCTCCTAATGTTATCCCTCTCCCATTCCCCTGGCCAGCGTTTCTTGTTTGAGAGTGAAAGCCCAGTCAGCCTCACATACAAAGCCTCTGAGGAACACATCATGAATTGGCTCTTTGTTTAAAAATAAAGAATGCTAAGCATCGCTTAGAAGCCAATTATGTCTTTGAAATCGTTTCTGGAGGCTAAAGACAACGTTTATTATTCTGAGAAAACTGAGCTACTCCATTATGGGGTTTAAGGGTCTGGTTCTTAGTCAAATTAATCTTATTATATATAATAGGCCAGAATTAAGGAAGAAGTAATACTTCACATTTCTTTTGCCCTGGTTCAGCACTTGCTGTTCTGTTTCCTGTGCTCTTTGGAGAGGAATACCATAATACCATACTCTGCTTGCTGTTTAGATTCAATCCATGCATTCATCCAACATGTATTTGCTGAGCACCTACTCTGTGCCAGCGCAGGACAGGCACCAATTAGTGAGTGAGACTGAGTCTCTCCCTTTGAGAAGCTTGCAGTAAACGAATACATACACATTCCGTGGGTGATAAGCAGGATGAAGAATGTGGGAGGAGAGGTGAGAGCAAGGCAGGATGGGAGCCTATTTTAGAGGAGATGTGGAGGGAAGACCTCCCTGTGGAGGTGATGTTGGAGCAGAGGCCTGAGTGGAGGAAGAGAGTGAGCAATGTGGCTAACTGGGGAAGAGCATTCCAGGCAGAGGGAAGAACAAGTGAAATTTGCCTCAGGACTGTCCTAAAAGCAGATTGTAAAGGAAGCTAGAGTGAATTTCTGATAAGGATATTGACCAGATTGAGACTGGAGGCTGAGGGTAAACTAAGTCAGGACTCCAGCAAGTACATACGGCACCGTTGTAGGAATTTTGCAAGGTTACCCTCTCTGGCAGACAAGTTACAGCCAACCTCCTGAGGCTCCTCTCTGTGATTGAAAGAGCCCCAGGCAGGCCCAGCTCATACACAGAATCCCTGGTGAATTCCAGCTTCCTCCTGCTCCCCTGGGCAGGAGCATCTTTGTGCAGTGCACAGGCTGCACAACTGAATGTGGCAGTCCTCACAGAGGGTCATTTGGAACAGACTTATCCAAGTCATAGGCAAATTGCAACATAAAGTAGACATTCTTTTTCTGGTGATTTTGTTATGGATTTGAAAACTCTCACCAAGAACCCTGAAACATTTGTGGTGGGATAATATATCGAGATTTTGGCAGTTAGCTGATTAACTGATCCAACCCCCAACTCCCTTTGCTATTCCCCTCAGTCTCCATCAAATGACTGAGCTGTTCTGGGCTAATTTTCTCAATGATAAGCTGCATCAAGGCAGAAGGAAAGGCTCTAGACTCGGAACTCTAGGGTCAATAAATCTGAATCCTTAGGGGAATGGAGAAAGTCTGAATGGAGACAATGTGTTTGAAAGAAATCTTTCACTTTATCCCTGCCCTCCATTTCTGTTTTTCTGTCCTCTGTGGGCAACAGCTGTAACACATTACAAAATGTCTTTGCAGAATATGTAATGTTTTGGGCATATGGTTTTAAGTTATAAAAATGGTATTCTTTTGGAGATCCCATTTGCTTTCTCACTTGTCACTCACTACTGAGTGCTTGGGATCTGTTTATGTTGTTTTGTATAGATCTAGTTTGTTCTTTCTAACTCCTGATAAAATTCCCTGGTGTAGAGCCACCACATTTTACTTATCTACTACCTAGGATGCATTTTTACTTATCTACTATGTAGGATGTGTTATGGTACTTCTCAGTACCATAAACCCTGCAAAAACATATTAACGCATATCCAGTTACGGTCTTGTTTAATAAGGACTCCAGAAACATATCCGAGGGTGAAATTTCTGTAGATACATGCATGTCTAATTTAGATAGCACTGCCAGAGGACTTTTCCAGAATGATGGCATTGTATAACTCATCACCAGTGTGCAAAAATGCTCCTGTTTTTTTCATGTCTCACCAAGACTTGGTGTTATAGTTCTTTCTAAGTTTTGCCAATCTGATGGGAATAAAGTGCTATATTGTCATTTTAATTTGTATTTCTTTGGTTATTAAAAAATTTGAGAATCTTCTCATCTACTTATTAGTACTTCTTTATGTTTGTTGCCTTTTTTTCCTTTCCTTTATCTCTTAGTAAGTGTTCCAAGTCTGCCAAAAACATTGCGAATATCTTCCCCCAACCTGTCATCCTCCTGTTAGTTTTGTCTACAGTATACTTTTGTTGAACAGATTATCTTGAACATTGGTGTAATTAAATCCATCAGTTTGTTTTTCTTTTGTTTTGGCCTTTTGATGTCTTATTAGAGAAGATCTCCCTCAACCCTGGGCTTAAAAGTTTTGCTCTAATGTTTAATGCTTTAGTTGTATAGTTTACACCTCACATTCGGGTCTTTCATTCATCTAGAAGGTAAAATGTAATCTAAAATCTGTCTAGAGTTTGTATGCAGTATGAGAGGTGGGAATTCAGTTTTACTTTTCTTCAAAGAGTGAGCCAGTTTCCCTTGCACTCTCAGCTACACTGGATCAGGGCATTTAAGGCATGTATGGATTTACTGCTCCCACAGAATGGGAATGATTCCATCAGGCTGAAGGAAGAGGAGAGCAGAGGGAAAACGTGGAAAACTCAGACATTAATGTGTTCCAGGGAGAAGGAATCTGCATCCTGCTTCCCTGGCAGAGCATGGTGATGAGCCTTGGGAGACGGGGACTTCGCTTCATGGAGATTCTTGGGCTCTCAGTGTGGGATATGGAAACAGAGGTAGCAGATCCAAAGTATCTCGAGGATGGGAATGAGGGATATGCAAACATAAGTACTGACAGATGGATGTGCAACTATGTAAACAGTGAGCTCTTTGAACTGAAGCAAGATCACATGGGCCCTCCCAGCATGTCCTGGAAATTGGATGTAATTCCAAGAAAATGAGGAGATAGGTAAACTTTGAATTAACTAAGATAAACATTTAATCACCCCAGTGGGAGGAGTGCTCCAGATAGAGTTTTATTTTATTTTTATTTTTTTTTATTTTTTAAGCTCAATTATGGGAAATGCTCATGTTATTGGCTAACAAGTGAAGTTCACGCTTACCTCTTTATGGTTTCAGTTTGCTTTTCTATATCAAACAAGGTCATGCCTGAACTAAACTTCATCAGTTGCAACCATAGGTTGGCTGAGAATCCAAGAGTTTGGCAAAAATCAATGAAAGCATCCTGTGAGAACCAGTTGCCTATATGAAACTTATAATAAGGAGTATTGTATAATTTATTATCATTTGTAAATTTTGCTCTACACATCCTTTATGTCAGCATATTTATAATAAATTTGCTTGATAGGTGCAGCAAACCACCATGACACACATTTACCTATGTAACAAACCTGCACATCCTGCACGTGTACCCCAGAACTAAAAATAAAAATTCAAAAATAAAATAAATTTCCTCTCTCTCTATACACACACGTATATTCAGCATGTATATACACATGTAGTATATATGTATGTGCATGACAGCAAACCTCCTGAGGCGCCTATATGCATATCCACATATGTGATATATCCACACACATATCCATAGTGTGGACCCCAGCTCTCCCCGTTAGTGTTCTGGGTTCCAGAACCAAGAAACGCCTCCTCCAAGATGGAAAGAACCTTGTCCTTAACAGCAATGTTGAACAGTTGAATTATAAGCAAATCTGGGGTAGCTCTTCCTAGGGAAGAAAATGTTCTCATTGCTTAAGCTAATTAAGTTGGAGTTTCTACTTCTTGCAGCGAAAATGTCCTCATTGATACCCTGATTGTGGAATAGTTTGGGGGCTAGTTGCTAAGTAATTGTCTTTCTGCTCCAAACCCAATGTTCTGGCTGATGCTTTGTGATTCTATGACTCTGCAAGCCACATTTGTGCTTTGCCAGCTGGCTCACATGCAGACCTAGGGAGGGAGGAAAGACTGAAAGCGGATGGAGAGACATGTCCCTTCCTGTTTGCATCTTATTCTTGTTGGCATCACTCCAGTCTTGCTTCTTCATCGAAGAGCTAGGTTTTTCCCACACACCCTGATTCAGCCCCATTACACCGCTTCAGAGATCCCAGCACGTCTCCGCAGGGTTCTGGGTCCTGGAACCGAAGGGCCTCTCCCCTAAACTCTGGGCCAGGAGCACCAGCCAAAGAGTGCTCTCTTTCCCCCAGGTCTCGCCCATTTCCTATCCCAGCCTCTCCTCTTCATCCCCTGCTATTAGGAATGGTAGCTGATTCCTGCAGTTGCTACATTGTGATGACTTCAGTGTTCTGTCACCTGTTTAAACAATTCTTTGGATTAAATCCTCTGTTAAAATAACTTCTGTATTTTCTGTTTCCTGATGAATTCCCAGACAGACAGAATGTGTTCGATGGACATTTGTTGATTATCTTCCCATATAATGACTCCCTTTCTTCTGCTGAGAGAAGCAGTCACTTGTGCCCCATTTTGTAGCAGTCACTTTTTTGGGGGACGTTGAACCCAGATTGCAGCTCCAGGATGATTTGCTTAATCCTACTAGCATGTTATGTGCCCGTGGTTGCAGTTCTTGGCTAAGACAAAGGGCGTGTGTCCCAACTGGGGACAGAGAGAGGGCCTCCAGGATGGCATGGGAGGCAAAGCATTCTGGAGGCCCAAAGGGAGAGGTGGGTGCTGCTGGGAGGGAGTGCACCGCATGGGGCCAGAGGATTATGCTGACGTGCCCAAGTGCATGGCCGAGAGAGGGAGAGAAATCCAGTGCCTGGCCTTGATGCTGACCTTCTGGAGTCAGTACAAGCTCTGGGCTCTTCCGTCATTAGTCTCACCTCTGGATAAATCAGACCAGCTGTTCTGTTATATGCAATCTAAAGAGCCCTAACTGATGCATGAAGACAGGAAACCAGGGTTTATTGAGCACACAGCACATGCCCAGCTCTGGGCTGGGCTCTCTTGTGTAAGCTGTGTTGTTGGGCCCTCTTTGTACTGCTGTTTCCATAGTACACATGAGGGAACCAAGTCGTAGACAGGTGAAGTTTTATGCTCAAAGTCACACAGAAAGTAAGTGCAGAGCCTACATATTTTTCTCAGACAACATTTTGTGATGAGGATAACTATAATTCGGGTTTAACTGGCAGCAAAACTATCTATGCTCTCAGACAGAGCAAAGGGGCAGGTATTTAAAGAGGAACATATAGAAAAGGGGTTTTCTTTTTTTTTTTTTCTTTTTTTTTTTTTTTGAGACGGAGTCTTGCTCTGTCGCCGGGGCTGGAGTACAGTGGCCGGATCTCAGCTCACATGGAAAGTCTTAGTCATCCTGACAGGATTATTCTTGTTGACTTTATTGAGGCACAGTTTATATAACACACACTGCACAATACATGGTAAGTTGTGTAGTTTACTGAGTTTTGACCAAGGTATATACATTTGTGTATCTACTATCACAAATTTACAATATATTCAGTGTCCAAAAAAGTTTCCCTTGTGTCCCTTTGCAGTCAAGCCCCCATCCCCAAAACCATTAGTCTGCTTTCTGTAGCTCTAAATTAGCCTAGCCTTTTCTAGCATGCCCAATCAATGGAATCCCTATAACATGTTGTCTTTTGTGTCTGTCTTGTTTTCCTTATCACAATGGCTGTGAAATTCCTCCACATTGCTGCGAGCATCTGTGCATTGTTCCTTTTCATTGTCATGTAGTATTCCATCGTATAAGGATGCTGGATTTTTAATCCATTGAACAGATAGGATTTTTGAAACCAGCTTCTTGGGAGCCACTGGAGTGGGGCTTTTGGTCAAGAGGCTTTACCAGGCATAGTGGCTCATGCCTGGAATCCCAGCACTTTGGGAAGTCAAGGTGGGAGGATCACTTGAGGTCAGGGGTTTGAGATCATTCTGGGCAACATAGCCAGACCTTGTCTCTATGAAAAAAAAAAAAAAAAAAAAAAGAAATTAGCCAGGTATAGTGGTGAGAGCCTGTAGCCTTAGCTACTTAGGAAGCTGAAGTGGGAGGATGGCTTGAGCCCAGTAGTTCAAGGCTGCAGTGAGCCATAATCATGCCACTGCACTCCAGCCTGAGTAATAAAACAAAACTCTGTCTCTAAAGAGAAAACAAAACAACAGAGAAAGGCGCTCTGGGGACTGGATGACTTGGGGGGGTGTGGTCCGAGGTGGTGGTGCACTGGACGGTTCTGCCTGTGGCTTCTCTAAGCAGAGGTGGCCTCTGAAATTTCTGTTTACCTCAATTCGGTGCCTCTGTAGACCACGTCAGCTTCCTGTGCTGTGAGATTTTCAGTGAAATCCTGAAAATGAACGCATAGGCAGGGTTGCGGAGGAGGACAGAGAGGCTCAGGGAAGGGACCAGCTTGCACACCCAGTCAGTGTTGTTTCACAGGGCTATGAGGAGAGTCAAGGTTTTTGTTTCCAGGTGCATGACTCTCCCCCTTACTAATCTCACTGTCGCCTTCAGTAGCCCCGCTTGCACAGGAAGAAGTCCCTAATGTAACTGAGCTCGGCCTGCAAGTCAGCTCTTGACATTCGTGGCTGTTCATAGGGTGGCAACTTCCTTGAGGAAAAAGGCCTTTGATTTGCTTTTGGTGGACAGGTAGGGAGGAAAAAATCAAACCCATTCTTTGAATTACATCACAGATAAAAACGGGACTTTTTAAGAGGGTCTTCTATTAAAAATCTGGGAACACCTATTCTGTGTTGTAGCTAAGACACTCGAATTTTTCAGCTAGTATTTTGCTTGGTTTAAAGATGCTGATAGTTCATTTGCATACAGCTGGAAAAAAGTCTGGTTTTTGCAAGGCGATTTCTTGCAGATCTGAGACCCTTCTAACCAACACACTGCCTTCCAGGTGTGTACTTGATTTTTTAAGATATGTTTGCATGCTGCTAAGACCAAAATGTGTTCAATTTATGTAGGAGAAATGCTGCAGTGAAGTATGCCAGAACTCGAAAAAAGCATTTGGATTTCAATTCAATTTCCTTGCTCAATAGTGCATTTGTGTCTGTATGGCTCAGTGTACTCTAGCCAGTATCGTGTCTCTCAAGGCTCTCTATTGCAGACAACAGAGGTCCTTCTTCCTAGTGTAAATAGAAGGGAATTTGTTAAAGGATCCTGGATAGTTTGCAAGCCTCCAGAGTGTTTAAAGAACCAGGCACAACACAGTTGGGAGAATCAGTCAGTCATATCAAGGGCTGTTCTAGTAAAAACAGTACAGCTGTTACCACCTGCCACTCACCACCTGTAGGTCTAGGGACTCAGCCACCGAGCTCTCCAGGTAAGCCTCTTATCTGCCACAGTCCTACCTTTCACTTCTGACAGTCATGAACAAATCTAGTGACACATCAGACAGGCCAAAACCAGGTCACACCCCTGCACCCACACCTCAGAGGTATCTGAGACTTTGCTTTTTAGCTCTTCATCCCCTATCGTGCTGTGAGGCAAGCTTCGAGGGCACCGGAATGGAACGAGCGCTGAGGGGGCCAGCTTTCAGCCTCTGCCACAAATGCCATAATTTGGCAGAGACCATGACGTTAGAGGAGCAGAGCCAGAGTCTATGTTGTCCCATTCAAGGCAATGTTTCAAAGTATGATTTTTGAACCTCCATTTCCTAATTTGAGAAATATAGTTAGAAATTGTACCTTACAGAGCATGGTGAGTGGCTTGATCTCCCTTCAAATAAGAACTTGCTGTTTCACTGTTGGGAGCAAATTTAGCTGAGAGCTTCTAGCTGTCAGAGCCTTCAGGATCCACCTTCACTGTTAAGCAGAGGCCACACTGTTTCCAGCTCCTGCCAGCCCATGGCCAAGCGTGGTGGGAACACTAGGGCCTATTTCTGCCAATGCAAGATGCTGTGATGGGAAATCTTTGCTCTGAAGGTCACTGTTGGGTTGGGGTGCCTGAATCTTCTGTCACATCTGCATCGCAGTCTTTTCCCTGCCCAGTCCTGCTTCCCCTCCTTTTTATCATCCACAGACATTACTCCAATACACTTCATGCATTCCTAATTCCATCTCAGTGTCTGCGTCCCAGGGGACCCAACTGACATGTGGGCCTTTGGTGAAGATGAAATGAGGCAATAATCCATGAAAGCATTGAACAGAGTGCATGATACACAATTTTGAGAATTTCCTCTTTAATTCCTCCCTTTCCATTTTAATCTATGTCTAATCCAATAGGAACTTCCATTATTTCCACCCTCGAAACTGTACCTTGAGGCCAGGTGTGGTGGCTCATGCCTGTAATCTCAGCACTTTGGGAGGCCAAGGTAAGCGGATCACCTGAGGTCAGGAGTTTGAGACTAGCCTGGCCAATATGGTGGAACCCCGTCTCTACTAAAAACACAAAGAATTAGCCAGGCATGATGGCATGCACTTGTAATCTCAGCTACTCAGGAGGCTGAGGCAAGAGAATTTCTTGAACTTGGTAGGTGGAGGTTACACTGAGCTGAGATAGTGCCACTGCACTCCAGCTTGGGCAACAGAGCAAAACTCTGTCTCAAAAAAAAAAAAAAAAAAAATGTACCTTGAATTCATCTGCTTTTTGATGATTTCCAGTGCTATGACCCCAGTCCAAGGCATCATTCTTTCCAACCTTGTGTTAATTTGCTAGGGCGACATAACAAAGTACCATGAACTGGGTGGATTAAGCAACAGAAATGTATTGTCTCGCAGTTCTGGAGGCTGAAAGTCCAAGTTCAGAGCATCAGCAGGGGTGGTTCTTTCTCGGGGCTGTGAGAGAGGATCTGTTCCATGCCTTTGGCTCCACTGCTGGTGGTTCGCTGATAATTGTTGATATACCGTGGCTTGCACGAGCACCACCCCAATGTCTGCCTTCATCACATGGCATTCTCCCTGTGTGTCTGTGTGCACCCACATTTCCTCTTTTTATCAGGACACCAGTTATGTGGATTAAGGACCGACCTACCTTCCTCCAGTGTGACCTCATCTAAACTTAATGAATTCTACATGCAACCATCCTATTTCCATAGAAGGCCACATTCTGAGCTACTAGGGGTTAGTACTTCAGCATGTGATTTACTGGGGAACACCATTTGGCCCTTAACAGGCCTGAACAAAGCCTCTTAATTGGTTTCCCTGCTTCTTCTACTACACAACATTGAGGGCAATCTTACATGCTTGAATCTGACCACGTCGTTCCACCACTTGGCTCCTTCAGTGTCCTCCTGTCACACATGGAATACCGCCCAACCTCCTCACATGGCTGGTGACACCCTTGTGTTCAAGCTTGGACACATCTCTGGCTTCATCCCTCACTGCTCTTGTCAGCTCAGTAACTCGGGCTTTCTTTCATCAAGCGTGCTGAGTTCTTTCCCACCCTGGGGCGTGCACACTTGCTGTTTTGCCTTGTCTGGAAATCTCTCCCCTCTTGGCTCTTTCACAGATAGAATCCTTCTCTTTATTCAGGCCTCAGCTCAAATGTCACTTCTTCCAAGGGGTCTTCCCTGACCCCCTTAAGAAGGTTCCTCCATCAGGATAGGTCAAACTATGCTGTGCTAGCAAATGATCCTCAAATCGCAGTGACTTACAACAATAACAATTCTTTTTTGTTTTGTTTTGTCTTTGAGACAGAGTCTTGCTCAGTCGCCCAGACTGGAGTGCAGTGGCACGATCTCAGCCACTCCCAGGTTTAAGCGATTCTCACGCCCCAGCCTCCCAAGTAGCTGGAATTACAGTCGTGTGCCACCACGCCCAGCTAACTTTTATATTTTAGCAGAGATGGGATTTTGCCATGTTGGCCAGGCTGGTCTTGAACTCCTAGCCTCAAGTGATCCGCCCACCTGGGCCTCCCAAAGTGCTGGAATGACAGGCGTGAGCCACCATGCCTGGTTCAACGATAACTCTATCGAGGGCCAGCTGCAGCTCCTGTTCACAAAGACCTCACTCTGGGACACAGGCTGATGAACTGCCTTCCCTGGGACATTGCTGGACTTGGGGCAGAGTGAAGAGAGACGGTGAGCCATCAGGGTAAAAACCAGGCTTCCTCCTGCCAATAATACACATCTCTCCAGCCTCATTTTATTGGCTAAATGAAGTCACATGGACACTCCCAAGTTCCCCAGGGTGGGGACCTGTAATAGTCCCATAGAGTATCAAGCATATGTCCCTTAGGGATGTGTAAAGTCTCATGGCTAAGCCTGAAGTCAACGAGCTGGGCAAGTAGAATATTCTCCCAAAGAAAGGCAGCAAATATTATGAACAATAATTTACCAAAAAGGTCACCCCCAGTCTGTATTTTCTCTTAATACTTCCTATTGTTTGCTTTCTTTCACAGCAATTATTAAAATTATAAATTGTAAATAAATCTACGGTGATTTAGGAGCAGTGTGTATATTGTGTGTGTATAAATACATCGTCAGATAAATGAATATGTAAACTTGAAAGATCGTGGAATGAGGCCAGGCTTTGTAATCAGATAGAATCAAGTATGAATCTCAGCTTTGCCTCTTATTAGTATATGACCTCAGGCTAGTTAACAAGTATTTCAGTGCTGTAGTTTCTTCACATTCAAAACAAGGATGATAAAACTTTCATCAGAGCTGGCCCATAGAGGGCACCAACAAAACATTAGTTTCCTTCTCACTGTGTTGGTTTTGTAGTCATCATTATTTTTGTGTGTGTGTGTGTTCACTGCAATATATATGAGCAATAACATGACATTGATTATGTTGCAGCAAATAGAGAAGAGTATTTTATAAAAAAAATTTACTAAGTTCTGGGATACATGTGCTGAAAATGCAGATTTGTTACATAGTTATACATGTGCCATGGTGGTTTGCTGCACCTATCAACCCGTCATCTAGGTTTCAAGCCCCGCGTACATTAGGAATCTGTTCTAATGCTCTCCCTCCGCTTACTCCCCCACCCCCTGACAGGCCACTGCGTGTGATGTTCCCCTCCCTGTGTCCATGTGTTCTCATTAGAACAACATTTTTATACTGGCTTTAATTCAGAAACCCCTCCATTTGAGATTGGCTGTGTTTTGCAGTAATTTAACCCAATTAATTACATTTTAAATTTATACATTAATTAAGTTTAATTTTGTGATCTCTTGCTCTGCCACTGAGTCTCTTATGCTCTAAAGAATGTGTTAAATTTGGCTTTAAAAAATGACATCTGTTGATATATTGACTGCCTTGTTTCAATTTGTGAATTTGTTTTTCATGCCATAAGTAGTTAAAAAAATCTATTTTTTAAGTAATAACAATGAGTCTCAAACCAATCTATGTGATTTGGAGAGTTCTGTCTAGCTCCTTAGCATTTGATCCAAGAGCTGCTTCGATATACAGAACGTCAGCCACGCTCTCTCTAGTGGATAGGGATTATGGTCTTTGAAGTTGGACAGGCCTGGGCAAGACACTGGTTCCATCATGTTATTCATTCTGAGACTTGGGGCAAACCCCCTCCCGTCTTGGAGCCTCCGTTTTCTCTTGGGTAAGATGGAAATGATGTCTGCACAGGCTCCTCACCCAGACGGGGTGAGTGCAGACTATCACATCATGCCCAGGAATCAGGACTGGTGCAATTGGTGGCTTTTACTGGCCCATGAGCTGTGGTACATGTCACCTACAGGAATGAAAATAGGAAAGAATATTAGAGAGAAACCAAAAGAAAAACATGAATGTACTGTCAAATAAATCTCCATTCTGGAGAGCTTGGACAGACAGGGTGACCCTGGGACGAGGTGGCAGCAGAGTGCATAAGGGGTGGCAAGCAAACGGCAGGCATTCTTTGTTCCATAGAACAATTTGGGGATGGCTCTCTGGTAGGCAGATAGCTGCAGCCACTTAACGTAGAATGCTGGCATTTCAGGGGATGTTCTTTGGCAAAAAGAAGCCTATCCTCGGTGACTTCATTCAAAAGAGGACTTAAAGGTGAACACAACGGGGCACTCGTGAGCTAGAAAGGAGTGCTGATCCTTCAGGCCTGCCATGGAGGGGTCAGGGAAGCACCGGGGTCTTCAACAGCACACAAGGACAGACCATCACTCTGGAGGCTGTCGCCTGATGGTTCAGCTCTGACTTCCTTCTCTTTTTATTGTGATAAAGCAATATAAAATTGACCATTTTTATTCTGTTTAAGGGTACAGATCAGTGGCATTAACTACCATCACACGTTTGTGAAACCATCACCACCATCCATCCACAGAACTCTTCATATTTTGCAAAACTGAAACTCTGTAATTGTTAAAATAAAGACTTCAGATACATTAAATTTAACAGAGTTTAAATAAACAGAAAGATTTGTGAATTGGGCAGTCTCCTAAACCAGAACAGGTTCAAAGAGACCCTGTTGCTGCAGTCTGGTCAAAGACTGCTGGACAGAAAAAGGAAAGTAATCTACAGAAAGTGGAAGTGAGGTTCAGAAACTACTGTATTGGCTACAGCTCAATGTTTGCATTATTTAAACAGGGTCTGGCCACCTTTGATTTGCAGAAATTCAGTGACTGGTGCAAGAGTAGGTTACAGTCTGTTCATACATCCAGTTAGAGGACAGTTCACCATATATGGAGGGATCTTTAGGCTGAACTTAAAATATGTAAGCAGGCAGCTTTAGGTTAAGCTTAATTTAACATTACAAATTACTGCTTGTACCTGGGAGGCAGAGACTGCAGTGAGTCGAGATAGTGCCGTTGCACTCCAGCCTGGGCAACAAGAGGGAAACTCCATCTCAAAAAACAAACAAACAAACAAACAAACACAAAGCAAAACAAAAAAACCACTGCAAATTAGACAATGACTCCCCCTCTACCCAGCCCCTGAAACCACTCTTCAGTTTCTATGAATTTGACTACGGACCCCATATGAGGAGAATCATACAGAGTTTGTTATTTTTGTGACTGGCTTATCTTACTTAGCATAATGTCTTCAAAGTTCATCCTTATTGTAGCATGGCTTAGAATTTTCTTCCTTTTTAAAGCCGAATAATATTTTATTGTATGTATATACCACATTTTGTTTACACATTCATTGACGCGTAAACAAATTCATTGACTCATTCCATCGATGGACATTTGAGTTGATTTAACCTTTTGGCTATTATTAAAAAAAAATTAATTTGGAGTCCATTTGGCTGCGAACCCAGCACCTTGGATTCCTACATAAGCAAACTGAAACCTCATTCAGTGTGAGTGTCCATAGCCTAGGAAAATGACACCCCAGCTGAACCATTCAGAAACTACTAACTAACCTCTCACTAGAGATTTTACTAATCAAAAACCTCCAACTAACCTCTAACTGGAGACTTCCTGCCTTAGCCAATCAAATGTTTTCTTTGTCTTACTTTCATGGACACCTTTTAACCATTTTCCCCTCACACCCTCTTGGTGGAGCCCAAACTACTTGCAGTTTGGTGCTACCCAAATCATGAATCACTGTCTGCTCAAATAAACGCTTTAACATGTTAACATGCCCGCGATGATCTCTTCACACTATTGTAAACGATGCTGTTACAAACGTAGGTGTACAAATAACTCTTTGAGTTCCCGCTTTCAATTCCTTTGGTTATGCACCTAGAAACAAAATTGCTGGATCATATGGTAATTCTATTTTTAAGTTTTTGAGGAACTTCTGTGCTATTTTCCATAGTAGCTTCACCATTTTACATTTCCACCAGCAATGCGCAGGAGTTCCTTCCAATCTCTCTACATCCCCACCGACACCTGCTATTCTCTGCTTGTTTGATAGTAGCCATCCTGATGGGTGTGAGGTGGGATCTCACTGTGGTTTTGGTTTCCATTTCCCTAATGATTAGTGATCTTGAGCATCTCTTCCTGTGCTCATTGGCCATTTGTATAACTTCTTTGGAGAAATGTCTATTGAAGTCCTTTGCCTAGTTTTTAATTGCTGTTGTTGAGTTATACGAGTTCTTTATAGATTCTGGATATTAATTTTTTATTAGGAATTTGATTTACAAACATTTTCTCCCATTGTATAGGTTGTCTTTTTTTTCTTTCTTTTCTTTTCTTTTTTTTTTTTTCTGTTTTTTTGAGACAGAGTCTCACTCTGTCGCCCAGGCTGGAGTGCAGTGGTGCGATCTCAGCTCACTGAAAGCTCCACCTCCTGGGTTCTCACCATTCTCCTGCCTCAGCCTCCCGAGTAGCTGGGACTACAGGTGCCCGCCACCACGCCTGGCTATTTTTGTTTTTGTATTTTCAGTAGAGACGGGGTTTCACCGTGTTGGCCAGGATGGTCTTGATCTCCTGACCTTGTGATCCACCCGCCTTGGCCTCCCAAAGTGCTGGGATTACAGGCGTGAGCCACCGCGCCTGGCCTATAGGCTGTCTTTTTACTCTGTTTACAGTGCCTTTTGATGTGCAAAAGTTCTTCATTTTGAAGTCCAATTTCCATCTTTTTTCTTTTGTCGCCTGTGCTTTTAGTGTCATAAAGAAGAAATCACTGCCAAATCCAATACCATGAAGCTTCCTCCTTATATTTTATAATTTTAACTTTTCTGTTTAGCTCTTTAGTCTATTTTAAGCGAGTTTTTGTAGATACTGTGAGATGAGGGTATGACTTCATTCTTCGGCAAGTAGATATCTAGTTCTCTTGGCATCATTTGTTGAAAAGACAGTTCTGTCCTTCTTTTGTCCCTCTGTCGCCAAGGAAATTTCAGATGCCCGAGAGAGAGTCTGAACAGAGTGTTGTGGGTCTTGTGCCTGTCCCACGTGGTCTGGGGAGTTGAGGCCCATGATGGGCAGCCCACCAGGACCAGGTAGTCTGGGAGAGAAAGGTGTCAGGTGCACAGAAAAAGAGGTGCCTTCTGCAGCCAGGGACAGAGTGTCAGCGTGAACCATCATTGTTTAAAGATGGGGAATCTGCCAGGTCCATCAGGTCATTTGCCTCTGCAACACGAGAGAAGACACAAACAAGGTTGGATTCTGAGTCTCCTATTTCTGGCAAAGTAAAATGTCAGTTTATAAACCTTCCAAAAATGATAGATGCTGATTTGAATGCCATTTCCTGTGATGGTCAGTGAGCATGAAAGACCTTGAGAGATTCAAGGTGCATTCCACAGGGCAGACCCTGAGCCCAGGTATCTCCAAAGAGACATGTACAGACAACCTCTTAAGGCCCCTTTTGTGGTTTCCAATCAGGGAATGGAGTTTAAAAATTTTTTTTTTTATTTTTTAAAAAATTTTTAGTTCAATCGTTTTTGGGGAACAGGTGGTGTTGGTTACATGGATAAATTCTTTAGTGGTGATTTCTGAGAGTTTGGTGCATCCGTCACCTGAGCAGTGTACATTGTACCCAATGTGTAGTCTTATCCCTCAGCCCCCGTCTAAACATCCCCCCCGAAGTTTTATTCTTGAAATGTTTCCTACTTCCAATTTTATCATTTTTTTTTTTTTCCTAAAAGGCTGTACTGTTCAGGATTTCATCTCCAGATGGAGCCACACCAGCTTTTTTCCTTTCTTTACCTACATTTAGGAGGACCTTCTTCAGCAAGATTGCACACAGAATTTCTTCCAGTACAGCACGGCCTAAAGAAATCTAAGACCTAGTAAAAGTTTATGTAAGGAAGCAATCGATTTTAAAGAAAGGGGCAAATAGTGTATAATATTTGCTACCATATCCAGTTGCCTCAGGTAGAAACAGAACAGTCAATTATGGGTGCTGCTCATCTTACTTTACAGAGTTGCTGTGAAAGCTAGAGATACACAGCCCACGACCTAACAACTCAGGTCCACGGTGTATGCCCTTGGGGAGGCTGAGATGCTGATGGGGAGGCTGGTTGAGGTAACCCATATGAGAGACCTGGATTAGAACACTGGGTGTTAAAATCAGGTGAAAGGAGCAGATGTCTCCCTGAATCCCAGAAGAATGAGCAAGCATGTATGACTTTGAATGTGGTGTAGGCAGGGGAAGCATTACATAATGCTTACATGTGATGTATTTTTAGTAGAGATGGGGTTTCACCGTGTTAGCCAGGATGGTCTCGATCTCCTGACCTTGTGATCCGCCCGCCTAAACCTCCCAAAGTGCTAGGATTACAGGCATGAGCCACTGCGCCCGGCCTATAGGTTGTGTTTTTACTCTGTTTACAGTGCCCTTTGATGTGCAAAAGTTCTTCATTTTGAAGTCCGATTGGTGTTGTGTATGGCGAAGACTGTGTTTTTCACCAATGGAGGAATTACAAGAGGAGCAGCGAGTTTTGGAGGAAGATGGTAAGTTTGATAAAAAACACAGGTAAAATCTGAGGGAGATGTTGAGTGGACAGATGATATAATAGAAAAATCCCAGAGAGGTGGAGGGCTGGCGATTGGGGCCACAGTGTCTTGTGGGTGTCGTGGAGAGGAAACTTTTACCCAAGGTACCCAGGATTCTGTCCGTGAGGTTGCTGGCCGTTCTCTGGGACCTCCTCAAAGTTTTCCATCTCTTCCAAATTAGTGCTGTCAGAGGCGTTGAACCAGAGCAACTCCACCTTGAATAGGAACTGGGTAAAATGAGTCTGAGACCTGTTGGGTTGCATTCCAAGATGGTGAAAGCATTCTAAGTCACAGGGTGAGACAGGAGGTTAGCACAGGATACAGATCATAAAGACTTTGCTGATAAAACAGGCTGCAGTAAAAAAGCCAGCCAAAACCCACCAAAACCAAGATGGCGATGAGAGTGACCTCTGGTTGTCCTCACTGCTACACTCCCACCAGTGCCATGACAGTTTACGAAAGCCATGGCAATGTCGGGAAGTTGCCTTATGTGGTCTAAAGAGGGGAGGCATAATAATCCACCCCTTGTGTAGCATATAATCAACAAATAGCCATAAAAATGGGCAACCAGCAGCCCTCGGGGCTGCTCTGTCTGCAGAGTAGCCATTATTTATTCCTTTACTTTCCTAATACATTTGCTTTCACTTTACTCTATGGACTCGCCCTGAATTCTTTCTTGCACAAGATCCAAGAACCTTCTCTTGGGGTCTAGATTGAGACCCCTTTCCAGTAACAAAACCACTAAAATATGGGGACTTCTTCCAGTTTCTTTACTTCATGAGCATAACAAGGTCTCTCAGGTATCCTTGAGACTCTAGAAATCTCTGGATAAAAGTACACTGACCTCAAAAGTGCTCTGATTTTAAAAGGACCCTCTTTATATTTCTTTCCCGATCCTGTAACCATATCTCTCCCTATCCCTGCTTTTCTCCCCTCCCCACACGCTCCCACCTGAGTCTTTGCATTCCTTCTGCGAACATACTTTTCCTTCCTTCTTCATCTAAGCTTGTCCTCTGAGATCTTCCGTTAAGATCAGATTCAGTGTTGCATCCTCTGTAAAGTCTCTTTTGGTGCCCCTATCCACCCTCCCAAAGCTGGGATGGGCATCTCCATTAGCTGTATTTCTAGAAGTACAGCTAATCAGGCCAATCTCAGTGTGCAAAATTGGGAGATTTGGTGCCTGCTGGCTCCAATGGTTCCAGGTAAGATAGCAGGGGATTGCCCACTGGAAGCAGGTAATACACATCATTTATTTAATCTATTAAATATGTTTATTATAGGGAATGAAGTTTGCAAATGAAATAAATTATTGGGAGAAGATCCATCATTATATAGATTATGTAGGGTCATCAGTCATCTGTTAATTAGGAAAAAACCTGAGGTTCCTTGTGTTTAATTTTTCTCTTTGCTGGCCAGCCAAGCAAAAATTGTGGCTCCGGTTGTGTTAAATCCAAACAAAACATAAAATGTGTTTCCTTCCCTATTCCTTCCCCTTTCCTTTCTCCCTCTGTCCTTTTCCCTCCTCCTCTTTCCCTCCTCCCCCCTCTCTCTTTCTCCTCTCCCTCCTCCTCTTCCTCTTCTTCTTCAGCTGATCACATAGAAATCTCTGACTGTAAGTCACAGAAATGTACTATGGCTAACCTAATCAAATGGAAATTCACTGGAAAGGTAACACTGAGTGGAGGGGAGGCTGTGGAGCCAGGCTTGAGAAAGGACAAGGAACAAAGCACCCAGGGCTTCTGGAAGCATGAATTCCATGCATAGTCTCACAGCAGAAGCAGTCTGGTCAGAGGGATGCTGATGAGGCTGATGCTATTTCATTCACATGGGTTCAATTTATCTGTTCTTCTGCTGAAGATACAAATCTCAGGGAGGAAGCATCTGGTCAACCTGTCTCAGGTCATGTGTCTATTCCCTTAGCTAGGGAGGGACAGGCCCTATCAGACCACTAGAACAGGTAATTCCCCCAAAGTAATCTGGAATGTTTTCTTCAGAGAAGGTGAAATGGATGCTGGACTGGCAAAGACCAATGAATGTACACTTTACAAACAGCCTTTGCCAAGACAAAATGCAATGCAAGGGAAGATTTCGTGATCTGTGCCCACCTGCTTGATACTTTGGATGGGATTTCATGTAAGCTTCTTAGCAGCTGTATTTGCAGTTTCAGGGGTGGGAGATAAGGAGGGCATCTAGGTGAAGAAACTTGAACAAGGCCCCACAGCTTGACAGTAATGGGGCCAAGATTCAAACCCAGGTCTGCCTGACCCACTGTTCCTTCCACTGCAGCCCCAGGCTCGTCTCCTGAATTGGGATACGTGAAGCTGGGGGTGAGAGTGACCAGTGCATATGTTCTAGGGAGGGGAAGTAATTAAATCAATGCAGAGGCAGGCTGAGAGGAAAACCCTTTGTGAATTGAAGGATACTCTCTGGGCTCCTCCAGTGATATACAATCTCATGGGCCCAGCAGACAAATTAGTAGCTTTTGTTTCTTCACAAAGCATTGATTTTCAGCCTCAAGAGCCACTTCAGCATTTTTCGCTGCAGAGACTCTCCCCTGGGCTTCATTCATGTCTTCTATAAATGGCCTAAAGAAGACTCTCTAAGGTGACTTAAATAGATTCTACGTTTACACAGGGTAAACAATTTTTGTGGATTAGCCTGTCTTTCATCTCAGCTTAGGTTATGATTTTGCTAGCAAGCACATTTTTCTTTTTCAACAAAATCAAAGCTTATAGCAATTCTATATTGTGTTGTGCTAAAAGTATTTATCATTTACTACTGTCATAAAAAATCAATGAGGAGAGGGTGGTTTGTTTTGTTCCCAGCACCTAGAACAGTACCTGGCCAATAATAGGCACTCAAAAAATACTTAGGGAAGGCATGGTGGTGTTCATAACCATTCCATCCCTTCTCAAAGCATTGGCACTCCCCATACCCCGCAAAGACCAGGCAGAGCCAGGTGGACCCTCTATGTCTCTTAAGAATGAAGGATTTAGATGGGGAAGATGAGAATGCTGGAACCGTAATGACAGGTGGGGCCGGGGCTAGATTTGATTCTATGGCAGGCCAGAGTCATGAACCAGGAGCAGTTTTGTGGTGTTAAAGTATCACTGGACTAGCCTCCATTTCCAACCTCAGTTTTTCCTGCCTGATTAGATTCCTTTGCCTTTTTAGACTTAAAATCTAAAAAGTTGAGACATAAATCTAAAAGTTGTGACTTTTCTTGATCTCTGCTTCCAGACAAGATGGAACAACAGGGATGGGATTTGCCCTCCCACCAGAAACAACCAATAAAATGAACAAAATACATGAAACAATGTTTCTGCAGATACTGGACATCAGGAAACAAAGGACAGCAATCCCCAAAAGATGGGGAAAAATGAGGTGAGCCTTATTGTCACCCAGATTGCTGCCTCAAAAGACGTTCCAAGCCATAGTGCAGGGTGGGGGACACAGGAGGAGTTGGGCAGACTGCCTGAGTTGAGTGAACGCAACTAAGGGTCCAGGGAGATCAAGACGACCAGAGGTCACAGAACAGAGTACTGCAAAGGAGGGACCTGCCGAGAAAGAGACAGAGTGAGAGAGAGAGAGAGAGAGAGGGAGAGAAAGGACTCCAGGGATCTTCAGAGAGTCCCCTTTGAGTGTTCAGCAGAGGACTAACCAGTACATGAGTGTGCAGAAATATAAGCATGGAAATTACAAGGAACAGTATCTCAGTGGCTGGCACTGACGCAGGGCCATGAACAGGGTTTGCCACCACCAGCCAGATACACTGAAAAAGGATCTTGCTTCAGTCACACAAAATAAATAAACCCAGATTAAACTCTGCTCTGGTTCTACCTACTACCTCTTACAAGCAATTCCTGAATCCTTTTGTGGTTCATAAGCATAATGATTAGGTTTTCATGCTCATATGTGAGATGCGCTGCCTCAAGCCTTGTTACAGTGTCAGCACGTCACTCATCTGATGTGAGGAAAGAAAGGAACAAAAGAAAAAAGAGGGGAAAAAAGAAAGAAAAAGAAAAAAAGCAAGAACTGAAGGATTAAACTGTTTCCAAATAACTGTAATATCTTCTAGAGCAAAACTCAAGACTATTTTTAAGAATATAAAAAGGCTAGCACCAACTAGATAAAATTTACAATGTATGACATCCAAAAAAATGAGCAGGTGTGAAAAGAATTAGACAAATATGACCCATGATGAAGAGAAAAATCAATTGAATGGACGTAGAGGTTAGAATTAGCAAAGAAGGACATTAAAATAGTGATTATAACCATACTTCACATATTCAGAAAGTTAAGTGGATACACAGGAAATGTAAAAAAGACATAAAATGAACTTTCAGAGAAGAAAACTACAAAATGTGAGATGAAAAATACACAGAATGAGATCTGACAACACGTTAGTCCTTGCAGAAGAAAAATATTGGTTGACTCAAAGATATAACAATAGAAACTATCCAGAATGAAATACAGAGGGAAAAGAGAGTAAAGAGAAGAGAACCTGCATCAGTGAGTTGGCAGCCAACTGCAAGCAGTCCATGCATTTAAAGAACCCAAAGAAGAGAATGAAAGGGGAAAGATTTAAAAAAAAAAAAAAAAAAAAAAACTATTTAGGCCAGGTGCAGTGGCTCACACCAGTAATCCCAACACTTTGGGAGGCCGAGTGGGCAGATCACTTGAGGTTAGGAGTTCGAGACCGGCCTGGCCAACCTGCTGAAACCCCATCTTTATTAAAAATACAAAAATTAACTGGGCATGGTGGTGTGCACCTGTAATCCCAGCTACTCAGGAGGCTGGGGCAGAAGAATCACTTGAGCCCGGGAGGCCAACGTTGCAGTGAGCAGAGATTGTGCCACTGCACTCTAGCCTGAATGACAGAGTGAGACTCTGTCTCGGAAAAAAAAAAAAAAAAAAAAAAAAGTAAGGAATAATGACCACAGTTTTCCAAACTGACAAAAACTGTAAGCCTATAGGCTAGGAAAACATGCTAAAGATTTGAAGAAAACTATTCTTAGGTAGATCTTGATCAAATCGCTTAAAACCGGTGATAAAGAAAAAACAATCTTAATAGCCAGAGAAAAGAAAGACATGTTATGTAGAGAGGGACAAAGATAAGGTTGATAGCAGATATTTTGTTGGAAACAATATGAATAAGAAGATAGCAGATCAACATCTGAAACCATTAAAATGAAAAATCTGTCCATCTAGAATTCTATACCTAGCAAAAATATCTTTCAAGAATGAAAGCAAAATGGATACTTTTTAGAGATATAAAAACTGAAAAAAATCAACCACCAGCAGCCCTGCACTTCAGGAAATGTTAAAGGTCGTCCTTCTAGCAGAAAGATGATCCCAGATGGCAATATGGATCTACATAAAAAGGAAGAACATCAGAAATGGCACATGGGAAACATACAGTATTTATTTCTTATTACTTAGAGTTCTTTAAAAGATAATTGACCATTTAAGAAGACTTGGAAGAATACTATTGTAATGTTCTTAATGATACTTGGAATGATATAATATCACTTGAATGCAGGCTTTGAAAAATATTACATATGTATGTTATAAAATATATATGTGTATATGTGTGTATAAATATATATAGACAGAGAAATGATATTAACTCTAAAGCAACCATGAAAATAACAAAAAATTATAGAAAATTAGCCAATAAAAAAGATAAAATGGAATTATAAAAACTACTCAGTTAAGCCTATAAAAGGCAGAAAAGAGGGGAAAAAGGGAACAAAGAGCAGGTGCAACAATAGAAAACACATTATGCGTGTTCCACTACCTATCAACCACTGAAGAAACTGATATATATTGATTTTGAAATTTTAAAGCGTTGATTTTTGAATTGTGTAACTATAGGAGAGGAAAATACGACATGGGATTAGGAATTTCAGAGAAGTTATATTTACTGTCAGAAACAAGCATTCTAGTTACTTAGTCAAAGTCAGCCAAACTTTCTCTCTTTTCACTAACATCATAAGCTAATCATTTTGTGTATAAAGTCAGCTTTAACAATCCTAAAGACTCTTAAATACATCATTTGATATACTTGACAGTTCCGTTGTTTTATTTATTCTTTTATGAGATTAAGCTCCCCTTTGATAGTGTGCCTTCTGTATTCACTGACTTTTATACACTCCAAATAAAGATTTGTTGAAAAGCATCATTTTGACCTCCCCCTCTTCTCTGTGCGTAAATCACACATGGTAGAGCTTAAAAGACATACTAATTTGTTAAACAAAGGTGCTTTTGTGTTGGGTTTACATTCTCAGCATGATCTAATACCCGATTGCATTTATATTTGTGTTCTTGATGTTTGTGGGGGAGATTTTTATAGAACAAAATGGAAGGCTTTGTTTCACCTTAGCTTCAAGTAAGAAAATAGGAAAAACTCCAAACCTCTAGCAAAACTGTAAGTTCCTCTGAAATTCACACTCTGTGCAAAGTGAAACGCTGAGATTTAAGCTCCATTTTACTCTTTCCTGTTCTCTCAGCAATGATTCTTTCCTGTTCTCTCAGCAATGATGTTCAAAAGCCAGTGACCTATGTCTGTTAGGAAGGCACCTCAGGCATTGAGTTATAGAATGATAGAGAAACTGGTCCAACATTCTGGTTTTCCTGGTGATCTGAAACAAAATCACCTCCTTGGTTATTCTCAGGTTCTCTCCTTCTCTGCCTGTTTAGCAGGTTTTGCTTTGCTGCCTGGGTTTCTGAGCCTTTTTTATGTGTTATGATGTCTAGTCTGTTTTCTGCTACTGTAACAGAATACCACCGACTATGTAAACTATAAACAATGAAGTTTATTTGGCTCAAGTTCCTGGAGGCTGGGAAGTCCCACATCATGCGGTGGCATCATAACTTGGCAGAAGAAGGGAGTACACAAGAGGCAGGGTGGGAATGGAGGCTGAACTTATCCTTTTATCAGGAGCTCCCTCCAGCAGTAACTAACCCACTCCAGAGATAACAAGATAGTGGTATTAGTCCATTCAGGAGGGCAGAACCCTTTGGCCTAATCACCCCTTAAAGGCCCCAACTCTTAATCTTGTCACAATGGCAATTAAATTTCAACATGAGTTTTGGCAGAGACATTCAAACCACAGCATATGGGTAGGGAGGAGATTTAATATCTGACATTGAAAATGACAGGAATTTACTTGTGGTGGAGAAATATAGCTCTCAACCACTACCAAAATGCTGTGTGTTGATTTGATCACCTGGACTTGTCAGGTAAATGAGTGGAGAGAAAAAGATAAAGGTCAGTATGGGCTAGTTTGAAATACTTTAGGTGATTTTTCAAGCAAAACAAAAAAGTTTTTTTGAGCAGCTGGTGGGCTTGAGAGAAATGAGAACATGAAGTATGCTATGAATGTTCCTTTGAACAAAATTTTGATTAATATTTAAAGGTCATGTCAAATATTTTTCCACTGTTAAACTGATGTTTTCTTGGGTGTGATACCACCTGAAGCCCAGGTGTTGTGATGCGTTTGTCATCCTTGTTTTAATTACAAGAACGGCGGCATTGTTGTTGGCTCTGAGAAGACTGGGGAACTGCGGGCACTTCTGAAAGGCAGTCATTAGACAGAAATTTTACCCCTCAAATTGGCCTCATCCTCACCTCTGGTGTGTGCTACCTCGATTTTGGGGTGGCAGGGCAGTTAGTGTGTTCTTTCGAGGTTACTTCCTGAAGTACATTTTCTTGCCATATGGAATATTCCTACAGAGTCCTGCCTCCTCCAGTCCAATCCCGCTGGCTCGTTATCCTGCAGATCAGGACCCCACCCTTTCCTGCTTTCCAAGGTTAATGCTGAATTTCCCCTACCTATTTTATTTCTGGGTAGTTTCAGTGGAAAATTGCAGATGCCAGGGTAGAATGTCAGGAGTTAAATGCTCAGGCTTACATGACAGTCTCGAACCAGAAACATATCTTTAATTTGTGTTTATTAGTAAAAGGGAAAGAAAGAAAATGAAACAAGGTCAAGAAGCTTGGAGAATGATGGTCTTGGGGAAAGTGATCCAAAAGTGTTATGTTAAGCACAACTTACGGCTCTACAGAAATGCAGTTCTTGGGGAATGTGTGTGGCAACAATTGTGTCTCTGACCCCCAGTCTGTTGGACACTGTGTGTGACGGCAAGGCCGTGGGTGGGAGGAGAGAGCTGTGAGCACAGGCACAGGAGGGTCTGTGCCAGCAATATGGTCGTTTCATCTAAAGCCAAGGTGCAAAAGGCCAGGCGTGGTGGCTCACGCCTGTAATCCCAGCGCTTTGGGAGGCCAAGGCAGGTGGATCACCTGAGGTCAGGAGTTTAAGACCAGCCTGGCCAACATGGTGAAACCCCATCTCTACTAAAAATACAAAAAATTACCCGGGCGTTGTGGCAGACACCTGCAATGCCAGCTACTTGGGCGGCTGAGGCAGGAGAAGGGCTTGAACCCGGGAGGTGGAGGTTACAGTGCGCTAAGACAGAGCCATTACACTCCAGCCTGGGTGACAGAGCAAGACTCTGCCTCTAAATAAATAAATAAATAAATAACCAAGGTACAGTTTGTGCTGGTGAACTAAATGGAATTATTACTTGGTTTAGGTTTTTTTTTTTTTTTTTTTCCAGAGAAAATTTTTGCTTCTGATATGGTGCATGGCTCTTGTGAAGATTGGACTGTTGGGTTTTTTTTTTTTTTTTTTTTTTTGAGGGGGGGTGTTGCTTTGTCGCCCAGGCTGGAGTGCAGTGGCGGGATCTTGGCTCACTGCAAGCTCCGCCTCCCAGGTTCACACCATTCTCCTGCCTCAGCCTCCCGAGTAGCTGGGACTACAGGCGCCCACAACCGCGCCCGGCTAATTTTTTTGTATTTTTAGTAGAGACGGGGTTTCACCGTGTTAGCCAGGATGGTCTCGATCTCCTGACCTCATGATCTGCCTGCCTCGGCCTCCCAAAGTGCAGGGATTACAGGCGTAAGCCGCCGTGCCTGGCCTGGACTGTTGGTTTTTTATTGGGTGCCAGGGGTTCCTGCCCAGGGAGGGTTGACGGGCTCCTAGGTTTGGTGCCAAGCCCTCTGGAAACACCGTCTCAGTTAATACTTAGAACAATCCTGTTAAGTCCTCGTGGTTTCATTGAGGAAGAACCCGAGCTCAGAGAGGAGAGAGTGCACATTGTAGCCGACAGTGGCAGGGCAGGACCAGGCGGTCAGGCAGTGTGACCTGGGGGGTCCATGCTTATTCTCCTCATACCTTTCGGGAAGGCACAGGAAGGCACCACAATGTCGCAATTTCCGCACAATTAGTGCAAAGTCTCACCTGTGAGCTTGCCTGGGGCAACCAGGAGAGGCTGGGGGCTCCTTCTCCACCAGGCCCTGCTGCCTCCATATGGCTCTTCCTTGTATTTTAGCCCTGTAGGTAAGTTTCCAGTTTGTGGGTTCCTATACCACATGTGCTGAGTTAAAAGAACAGGTGGGCAGCGGCGCAGCTCCCGTGTTAGCTGCGTGACTTTGAGCAGGCCCCGCTACCTTTCTGAGCCGCATTTCCACTTGGGCGAAGCGGGATGAGCCGGCCCCGGAGCGGGGGAAGGATTGTTTTAACGGGGGAACAACGTAAAGAGTGCACCGGCAACACGGATGCTGCCGAGTCAATGCCCGCTCTGCCTTTCTCTTTGACAGCAAGGCTTGCGTCTTGCCTGCTCTGGCACCCCAGGTTTGAACGCAGTGGGCGCACAGGAGGAAACATTGGTTCACGAATACAATGCCAGCAAAGTAAAGTTTTTCACCCATGTCCTTTTTTCGGGGTATTTCAAGCGGAGGAGCCCTGAGTGAAGAAGATTCCGCTTCCCTGTTTTCAGGTTGGCAGTCATGGACTGGGAAAAACGAGCCGCGGCGCGGGCCCCTGGCGGTCGCTGGAACGCTTGTGAGTGAGGTTGGTCCCTGCGAGGGCACAGCGGGGTCTCGGGAAGTCGCAGCCGCCGGCAGAGGGCGCCCCGGGCACACGGAGCGCGCGGCGCTCGGGTTGGGGCGCTGGGTAGGCGCGGGGCACTCGCTGCAGTCCGGCGTTGACCGCAGCCGGGACGCGCCCGCCACCGGGGCGGAGAAGGAGTGTGTCCCCTCGTGGCGCAGCGGCGCGCGCTGGCCCGGATCGCCGCTGCGCCGCGCCCTCCCTGCGAGCGGTGAGTACAGGCGCCCACGGGCATCTCTCAGCCTACTTAGGGGGCACTTGGAGACAACGCAGGTCGGACGTCGGCCGGCAGTTCTGGGAGTTGGTGTGCAGAGAATGGGGGGCTCCTGCTCGCTTATGGCTTTGGGTCGGGCTAGGGGTTGACCCCAAGAGGCGCTGGATGTCGGGGCCGAGCTTTGCTTTCAGGGGACTCAAGCTTACTTGAGGTTCTGACATCGGATTTGTCTCGCCGGCCCTGCGCGTGCTGCGCTGAGCTCCGGAGACTGGCGAGATAACCAAGGAGGGCAAGCACTCACCCGGGCGTCCTCCGCCCACCTCGCCCGCAGAACCATCCAGGGGGACCACGTGCGGCTGTCGCCCGCAACTCTGACTGTCAAGCGAGGACCGCCCCCAGGGCAGGGGAGGGGACGCGCGGGCGGGGTGGGCTGTGCCCCGCGGGAACCCCGCCGGCCCGTGCGCCTGCTGGTGCCAGCTCGGCTCGCTGCCTCGCATTGCCACAGGCTCCTGAGAAGTCGCGGGCAGTTTCTGCCGGGAGGCGCAGGGCCCTGCCCTGTAGGGCTGAAGGCCGCCCGAGGTTCGCCAAGGCTCTGGGCTCTCGAAAGGAAGCCGAGAAAAGAAGCTGCCCAGGGGACCAGTCCTGGGAATGCTCTCTCCCAAGGAAGCTTCGAGCGCCCAGGAGCCCTTAGCCTGGGTCCAGTGCCCTTTGAACAATACCTAGCTGTTCAAGGCAGTGGGGCGGCGCCTCCTCTCTGGGTACCTGGCGTGGGATCCTTTCCCCAAACGCACCCCGGCGATTTTTGCGCACCGGGAGCCGAACCCCTGCTGCTCGCAGCTGACTGGGCTCAGACGCGCTTCCTCAGCGTTTCAGAGCCGTTGCGCCTGACGAAGTCCACATTCCAAGCTCCAGGGGCTTTGAGAGAGACGACCCCAAGGCAAGGTAGGTGGCTGGGACGGGCTTGCTCTGGGGATTATTAGGTTGGGCTTGACGTGAGTAAAGATGCGATCTGCTTAAGTCTTGGAGAAAGACCGTGTGTTTTCTCTTTGCTTTTTAAGGCGTTTGGAGAGCTGCTGAGGAGCCAGCGGCTTGGAGGAGCGAGAAGACATGTATTTTCAGCTGTGTCTCAGAAGCGGAGAATTTCCTGTCATCACCAGAGAAGCAACAGCCCCGAAATGTGATTGCAACTGACTAGCAGAGCAGAGGCCCAGGAGTCACTGGATTGATGATTTAGAACATGCTAAAAAGCCAATACTTTATTTGGGGGAATTCAGGGGCTTTCTGGTGCCCAGGACAGTGACCTGCAGCAAGGGAGTCAGAAGACAAATGTAGAAATCAAGAGTGACAGTCCGCAGGATTGACTTGGATTGCCACTCAAGCAGTCCTCTGATGGAATGTTGGTGAAGTCCTCTGCCAGGGAAGCAACAGGGCTGTGCAAGGGGCTGCCTGGTTGGGAGGACTCCTGGAAATCTGACTGACCCCTATTCCCTGCTTAGGAACTTGAGGGGTGTCAGAGCCCCTGATGTGCTTTCCCTTAGGAAGATGAGGACTCTGAACACCTCTGCCATGGACGGGACTGGGCTGGTGGTGGAGAGGGACTTCTCTGTTCGTATCCTCACTGCCTGTTTCCTGTCGCTGCTCATCCTGTCCACGCTCCTGGGGAACACGCTGGTCTGTGCTGCCGTTATCAGGTTCCGACACCTGCGGTCCAAGGTTACCAACTTCTTTGTCATCTCCTTGGCTGTGTCAGATCTCTTGGTGGCCGTCTTGGTCATGCCCTGGAAAGCAGTGGCTGAGATTGCTGGCTTCTGGCCCTTTGGGTCCTTCTGTAACATCTGGGTGGCCTTTGACATCATGTGCTCCACCGCGTCCATCCTCAACCTCTGTGTGATCAGCGTGGACAGGTACTGGGCTATCTCCAGCCCTTTCCGGTATGAGAGAAAGATGACCCCCAAGGCAGCCTTCATCCTGATCAGTGTGGCATGGACCTTGTCTGTACTCATCTCCTTCATCCCAGTGCAGCTCAGCTGGCACAAGGCAAAACCCACCAGCCCCTCTGATGGGAATGCCACTTCCCTGGCTGAGACCATAGACAACTGTGATTCCAGCCTCAGCAGGACATATGCCATCTCATCCTCTGTAATAAGTTTTTACATCCCTGTGGCCATCATGATTGTCACGTACACCAGGATCTACAGGATTGCTCAGAAACAAATACGGCGCATTGCGGCCTTGGAGAGGGCAGCAGTCCATGCCAAGAATTGCCAGACCACCACAGGTAATGGAAAGCCTGTCGAATGTTCTCAACCAGAAAGTTCTTTTAAGATGTCCTTCAAAAGAGAAACTAAAGTCCTGAAGACTCTGTCGGTGATCATGGGCGTGTTTGTGTGCTGTTGGCTACCTTTCTTCATCCTGAACTGCATTTTGCCGTTCTGCGGGTCTGGGGAGACGCAGCCCTTCTGCATCGATTCCATCACCTTTGACGTGTTTGTGTGGTTTGGGTGGGCTAATTCATCCTTGAACCCCATCATTTATGCCTTTAATGCTGATTTTCGGAAGGCATTTTCAACCCTCTTAGGATGCTACAGACTTTGCCCGGCGACAAATAATGCCATAGAGACGGTGAGTATCAATAACAATGGGGCCGCGATGTTTTCCAGCCATCACGAGCCACGAGGTTCTATCTCCAAGGAGTGCAATCTGGTTTACCTGATTCCACATGCTGTGGGCTCCTCTGAGGACCTGAAAAAGGAGGAGGCAGCTGGAATCGCCAGACCCTTGGAGAAGCTGTCCCCAGCCCTATCGGTCATATTGGACTATGACACTGACGTCTCTCTGGAGAAGATCCAACCCATCACACAAAACGGACAGCACCCAACTTGAACTCCCAGATGAATCCTGCCACACATGCTCATCCCAAAAGCTAGAGGAACTTGCTCTGGGGCTTGCTGTTAAGAAACTAAGGTATGGTGAGACTCTGAGGTGTCAGGAGAGCCCTCTGCTGCTTTCCAACACACAACTAACTCTATTTTCAAATACATTCCAGTGTATTTCCCGTGTTGTTCATAGTCAATCAAACGGGGACACTACAAACATGGGGAGCCACAAGGGACATGTCTTTGGCTTCAGAATTGTTTTTAGAAATTTATTCTTATCTTAGGACTTACAAAATAGGGCAAAGAATCAACAGTGAACAGCTTCACTTAAAATCAAATCTTTCTGGGAAGAAAATGAGATGGGTTGAGTTTGCTGTATACAAACAGGTGCTAACACTGTTCCAAGCAAAGTTTTCAGATTGTAAAGGTAGGTGCATGCCTTCATACGTTATTTCTAAAACATTAATTGAGCCTCACGGTAGGAATGAAAATTTTCTCCAGAATTGAGAGATGTTTTGTTGATATTGGTTCTATTTATTTATTGTATATATGGATATTTTTAATTTATTATATAATAAATCTATATTTATCATATTTAATAGGATAAATTAATGAGCTTTATCCAAGACCTTACAACCACATTTCTGGCCATTTAACTAGCACTTTATAAGTCAATGAAACAAACACACAGATTCTGTGACATTCTAAATGTTCATGTAACTTCTAGAAACATAGCAGAAACTGATAGATAAGAGAATAAAGTTGAAATGATTCCTTAAAATTCATGGATACAAATAAATGCAAGGTGAGAATTGACAAATGCTATAAATGCTTTCTTTTCTGAAAAGATTTTGAAAAATTAAAAAAAAAACAGCTACTACTGTGTTCAAAATGTTTTAAATGACTTTCCCAGGGGAATTTGCAATTCTGTAAATATCTTAAATAAAAGCCAGCTTAAGAGGATCCCAGCATTAAATTTATGATCTTAGTTGGTAATGAAAAGTATACGCTGCTTTGTATTTATGTAAAATAATTGGCCCTCTCCATCTTTTCTCATTTCACGTGTCAGGTAGTTTTTCTGAACCAGACAAATGGCTTTCCTGGAGAGAGATGCATAGCAAGGACAGTGGGTTACAGCAGTCCCACTAAGGGACCAGACTCAAACCCTGCATTTCCAACTTACCAGGTCAAACCAAGCCACTCAGTGGGGCTACTTTTTGTAGTGCTTCAATCTGAATTTAGAGCTGAGTTTTAAAGAAGTCTTTACATGTTAATGGTATACTGACTAACGAATAGTGCCTCATTATCATCCTTGAGTCAGATGCTTCTGTTGGTGGGAGAAACAGAAGAATCCTTCCCTTTGGGGGTATTGAGCCCCCTAAAGCCATCAGCATCTCTTTTGACAAATGCTAGTCCTTTCTCTGTGCTTTGGAATCAAGTTCCTGCATCATCACCCGGACTGTAAAAAGTATCATAAGCCTCCCTTGCCAGATGCCAGCTCGTGAGGCATTTCAACAGAGTTTCTTTGAAATGTTTACAAAGTATTCTTCTTGATAAGCAATGAACTTAACATTTAGATGCAATCCGTGAAAAGCAAAAAAATCTGAAAAATATCTCCTGCATCAGGTCTGTGTTATTTATGTATTGTGAATGTTTTCTGAATTTTATTGGCTGTATGCTTTCTTACACATAATAAAAATATTTTGTGAACTCAAATCAACCCTGAATGAGCTGTGTTGCGTTTGCTAAACGTGTTTTTAAAACTAGAACATTTCAGATCTACAAGGAAGGAAACACAGGCATTTTCAAGTATATATATATTTTTTCTTTAATGGGAGTTTCTTCTGTTACATATGGCACATGTTGCCTTTGAATATTTCGAGTGAAAATGTTTTCTGATTTGGGCTATATACTCTTTTGTCTTCTGTCTTAATAATTTTTTTTGAAAAGAGGAATTACTTGAGGAATTATTTTACTTTTCATTTCACAGATTTTAAAACTTTCTAAAATCTCTGCTTTTTCTTTCAAAAAGCCTATTTTAAAGAAAATAAACATTTCAGAAAAGACCACGACTTGCTACTGGGTTGTTGTAGCCTCTCAGCTGATGGCAACCATCGTACATGTGATGGTTGTGTTAAAAGTAAAATATAACAATTTTTTTTTCTGGACAGAATATACAGGTTGTGATGCTGAGCTTACCAAAATGTCTTATGAGGCACATCCATAGGTCCTGCCAAAGCTACTCAGTTAATATGCTGAGCCATTTTTTTTTCCTGTACTGAGGAAAGAGAACAGCTAAACGGCAGGTGATATAGAAATTAAGGGTTAAGTGTGTAATTTGGAACATCACATAACAGATGGTGTCTTTTTAAATTCCGAATTTGCCTTCTCTGGGCTTTGGCATATAATGAACATATCTAGAATGAGCACCCATAAAGCATGATGTCTTTTCTCTCTGTTTCATAACTTTATGGGTATCTTTATTCTTTGAAGCCTAATTTTGTTTTTAAATTGGAAGCTCAGCAACACAAGCTACAATGCACAGGCAGAATTGTCAAACCAATGAAATAGGAGCCTTTACAGTTTTATCTCCTTGGCAAAAGAGTGAAAATGAGTGATATGTCTAGAAATTATGTTCAATAATTATAACATTCAATACACCTTCCGTGAGACTATACTTTGGATTCCTGGCATATTGGATTGATAAAGGGCATCTTACGAAATGTTAATTTTACTCAAAGAACCTTTCAGAGAACTTGATTTATAATTATAAAAGTGAAATTACAAGATGACATTCACTTCATTTTTAACTGTATTTGTGAGCCTTAATAATTCTAAATATATGTGAAACACTTTACCAAGATTAAGGCAGCTTGAAAGAGAGGCTTTTTTTTCCCTCTCCATCCAAGAAGGCATCTTTCCTAATCAACTAGATACACAGGTCTTATTGGTCACTGACACAGCAGGAAGTTTTGTGGAAGTGGGGATTGAACACTGGGTTTCAATGCGTAGGGTAGGCTTCATTCAGGAAAGTTACTGGTTTCTCTTGGCATCTAAGCAAGTCATGCTTTCTGAGCCTCAGTTATCCTGAGCCGTTAAATGGGAGGAGCAAAACCTCTGCATTAACTTTTTCAGTGGGGGTGTTGCCCCCCAAAGCAAATTGATACGTAGTCTAACTTCAGTGACTTTTTGAACTCTCTACTCTCTGGGGACTCCATCATGATTTATATCCAGGCCTACACCAGCAGCATGTCAGCCACTCCTTCCCCCAGAGCCAGCCCACAGCTGAGGGCCTGGAATGTAAAAAAGCTCAGGGTTTGTTTCAGGCAGGGGAGGGCTGACATTTCAGATAGGAATTGCAGCTACCTGTGTGAGCATAGCCCTACGCCTTTGCCTCTCAGCCTGTTTGCCCATTTGTGAAACTGAAATAAATATGCAGGTTCTTGGGAGGGTTAAAATGAAGTTAATGCCTATCAGAGCTCTGAGCACTGAGATGTGCTCACTGATTCTTTGCAAGATCTCTATTTTGAAGGGGTTAATCACAATATTTGTTGCATTAGTAATAATGGATTTGCTATATACTTGACTTGTCGTATGCGTGCTTAAAGCAAGTGGAAATGACTTGCAGAGTACAGGTGGTTTGGGATTTTCCCAGACACTATTGTCTTTTGCTGCGGTTATCTGGTACTCCAAAAGCAAGTGGCTTTTTATATCTGTGTGGTTAAGAAAATTGCTTTCAGTTACCGCTAGATACTGATTGAATAAATCTATCCACAACATTTTCTTCTTAAAATGTCTTTATCTTGTAGAATTTGTTTCAGGAGTAATAAATGAGTTGATGGCCTGCCGGCTGTTAAATTTAGGACTTACTGCTTTGCACGATCTGGTTACTTTGGTCATGAGAAGGATTGAGCCCTCTGGGCTATGAAATTGTAGTACTATATAGATTAGATGCATCTCTATGGATATGTTTGAGACTTCCTGGATATAAATGATGACAAATCAACCTGTTTATTTTATGGAGGATTGAGAGGATGGTGAGCATTCTAGCACAGACAAAATCGCTAAGATTTTGTTACCAGGCCAATCTATGTTGCCTTCTGTCACGTTAAGTAACTTCCGTGTGATGCACAGAATTTAAAAAGCAGCATTTGGACTTTAGTCTGTTACATCATTCAAGATTTGGGAGTTGTAATTTAAATAGTATTAGAAGCTCAAGAATAATCTCTGATTTAAAAGGGTTTAACTTTCTAATCACTATGAGAAAATATACAAAGCCAGTTGGAATTTTTCTCATGCTCATAGAATACAGACCCTACCAGCTTTCAAAATGGGTAAATGTTTTCAGCCATCGAAAAGGATCTGCCCTAAGCTGCATACTCAGAAGTGATACTACTTCTCATGCTTCCACTGGCAGAAATGCTAGCAAAATGGCAGTGGTGGTGGGACCTAGGAAGGCTGAATTGTAGGGCAAGATGTTTTATTTCATTAAAAAAAAAATGGACAGGCTGCTTTACATTCCTTGAAAGTAAAGTGGGGGGTTGGTCTCTACAATAAGGGGGTTAGATAAGATGCTTTCTAAGATATTTTCTGGCTTAGAAATAAGAGACATATGGCTAACACAGTGAAACCCCATCTCTACTAAAAATACAAAAAATTAGCCGGACGTGGTGGTGCATGCCTGTAGTCCCAGCTACTTGGGAGGCTGAGGCAGGAGACTCATTTGAACCTGGGAAGCGGAGATTGCAGTAGGCCGAGATTGGCCACTGCACTCCAACCTGGGTGACAGAGCAAGACTCTGTCTCAAAAAAAAAAAAAAAAAAAAAAGAAATAGGAGATATAAAATTCATTATAGGCAAAATATGACTCTGATAGGTTCCCCCGATGAGTTTCTCAAGTCCCCATTCTCTTTGCTTTCAGAAAGCTAACAGAGGGATATTCATAAAATTCAAATTTGATGGCTATGCCATTGCTTAACGTTGATCGATGGCTCCCAATTACTTTTAGTAAAAAAATAAAGTTCATTCAGAGCCTTTCATGATCCTGCCTCTGGTGGCCTCTGCAGCCTCATCTATTGCTATGACCCCAGCAGCACCACCCTGCAGGCATTGTGAGCTTCGTCCAGTTTGTGGAGTCCTTTCTTGCTTTTAGGCGTCTGTGCCTGCCGTTCCCTGACCTGGGGCACCCTTCCCTGTTGCCTGTCCGTCCACTCCGACTCAGTCGGAGTTCCTCCTTGGCGTCTTCTTCCCACCTCTACTCCCTCATTTCTTCCCAAAGGTCCACCACATTGTCATGAAGTGATCTCTTGACTTCCTTATCATTTTCCCTAAATTATGTGCATATGAGAGCAAAAGCTATTTTATTTTTTTCCCTCCTCTCTTTGTATATTCCTAAGCCTCTGACACACTCCCTGGCTTATAGGAGTTGCTTATTAAATCTTTGTTAAATAAATGAAAGAATGGACAAGTCAAAAGAAGGAATGCTGGAGTCACAATTTCAGCGAAGTTTATTTCTGGGTGCTTGATGTATTTGTGTAAGTCTACTAGGCTTTCTCTAAAGTCTTTGGGTACAACTTCCACATGATTTCTGAGGCTTGCAGTTCCCTAGAGTGACATGGTTGTATAGAGGTAATTGCATATATATATATATATAGACACACACACACACACACATGCACTTAGAGACATATACATATATAAACATACATATATGCATACACATACATATGTGTGTATATGTATATATATGATTCAATACAATTTGAAGTTAGTAACCTTTTAGGAGCACTTTTTATGATTCAGACCCTGTGCTGGATGCTAGGAACACAGAAATGGATTAGACACTATTCTAGTCTTAGAGGAGAAAGACATATATGCAAATAAACCATCATCAAAAAATGTTTTGAAAGTATAATGTAAGGAGAAGGAGATTTTTTTCCAGATAATGCCAATAATTCAATTTTATTGAGCCTTGATAACCACATGTCCTGCATTGCATCAAGCACTATGCGTATTCCTTATCTCACTCCATTCTGATACTCATCCTATGAGGTGGGCACACTTATCATCATTGCTATCTTACAGATCATAATTAATATTGAGAGAGGGCATGTAATGTGTTCAAGGTCACATAGCTGGTAAATGATGGGGCCAGCTTTGAACTTAGGCTGTCTGACTTCAAAGCCTATTCTTTTAATCAAGAATCTGTTTACCAGGAAATAGTCCTAACCAAACAAGGACTTCCTAAGAGGGTTCCAAATATCTCAAAGACTGTGCATTAAAAATTTCTTATTATTATTGATATTTTTCAAGGATATACAAAAAGTATAGACAACGGTTTTACAAACTCCTGCGAACCAGCTGTGAACATTACCGGGCTGTGAACATTAGCAACACTGAGGTTGATGGTCTTTGAAAGGGTTAAGTGAGCAATGACAACAGGAAGCTTGTATCTTTGGGTAGAGTGTAAGAAAACGTTTGAGACATTTACATTTCAAAAACATGACCTTGTGGAGTTCAAAGATAACAAAATAGGGAGATGGCTTACTCAAGGGCTGAAACATTCCTATGTTTGCAGATCAGTTCAATCAGGGTACACCTTATTTCAGTAAACGTTTACCTACACTTGCCAGGTGCTTTTGGAGAGGGACACGAGAGCGTAAAGGCAGGATGGGGAAGACTGGGGAGTGTTACTGGCAGAGCATGGGAACTGAGCACAGCGCTGGGAAGGAAGTGGCATTGGAGGTGGGCTTGAAGGATGGACAGAGCTTTGGCAGGTGGAAAGAGACAGGGAATGAGGAGAGCTGGGGTGGGAGCTCCAGTGTCTGAAAACATGGGACTGGGAAGTGGGTGCCATATGGATTTTCTGGCTATAGGACATGAAGTGGAGATTAATTTAAATGTATTAGGTTTGGTCCAAATGGGGACTTACAGGCTGCCAAGTTAGTGGCTTTGGGGTGATCTCTACCCTCTGCAGAAGCCCCTTCTCGGTCACCTGCATAATTAACCAGATTATTTCCTGATAGCCCCTGGGTGTGAGCATGACCTTCCCTTCTGCACACCCTCTCCAGCTGTGTTCACCTGCCCACTGTTCTCAAAGGCACGCTGGTGGCACCTCTTAGCTTTTCTTCCAGCAGGGGCACCCTTCCTCCCTGTCATCCTCATCTGTTTGAGACCCATTTCAAGTGTGGGCCTCAGAGCTGGAATCCTTCCCTCCAGACTCCAGCCCCCTTGCAGGACATCCATCTTGTCCTGTGTGCTGTTTGCTTCCCGTTCTCTCCAGTGAGTGAGGCAGCCCTTGGAGGGCTCGGTGTGTCCTTTTCAACACTGTATTCCCAGCACCCACATGGCCGGGCATGCAACAGGCACCCAAGTTAATATTTTAGTCCATTAGATGAATAAGTGAATTGATAACTTTATAAAAAGTTTAGGTGCTTATACACACACCTTAATTTTTGTTGTGGGATTGACTTTGCTGAGTTTATAAGGGCTGATCTTTTCTGTTAAATTAGGTTTCTCCATCACTGACACAATCACAGAAAGAATAAGTGACATAGTGTTTAAATGGCTCTCTCTCATGGGAATGTGCCTGGATAGCAGTCAACCCTTTTACCCAGCAGAGAGAGGAAATGTCAACCAAATGTCACAAATGTGCTCCCAGATTATCTAGCCCCACGCATGCTGTTTTGAGATTGAGTTTTTAGAACAGATGTATTTAGCATTATAAACATGTTGACTGTAATTAAGATAATGGTCAGCCCCATTTGTAAGAGCTTCTTTAATGCACCCTGCTGTTTACTGTTAAACGGTTGGGGGGGGGGTGTCAGGGGAGACGGGTGCTCCACGCTAATTCTGCCAAAACAGCTGTGGGCTTTTACTTACTGTAAAACAGTGTGTTCCTGACTGGCAAATGAGAGGATTAAAGAGGATCCAGTCCGGGGGCAATAAGGTGAGGGTTCTAATTTGTTTAAAAAGACTGGTCATAATACCTTCAAGGTGAGAGCAAATTGGCATCCCATTTTTAGAAAGCTTTCATTGGTACTAATAAGATTGCTTGCTTCTAGGGCCATGACATTTAGAATGTCACAGTTGGATGAGGTTCCACTGAATAGCAGAACTTCTGGGTTGGGGCAAGAAACGGACACTTTCTTGTCCTATTCATAGCAGTGTAAATGGATACGGACAAGTGGAAGGGGGATTTGGCTAGGACAACCAAACTTGAAAGCATGCACACAATCTGGCCCAGCCATCCCACTTCCATGAATCTCTTACATGCCTCCTCACCTGTGTGCTCAGAGATGTGTGCGTAAGGGATGCACGCTGCAGCCTTGCTTGTAAAAGCCAGCGGAAGACAAACCAGGAGTCCAGCAGGAGGGGAATGAATGACTAAAATGCACGTTGTTGCTAGTACGTGGTAGTTTAAAAGAAAGGTAGATCCCTAAGCACAGTTAAGAAAGAACGTTCAGAGCATATTACTAAGTGAAAAAACAAGTTGTCAAACAATACAGTTCCTTTTCTTTCAAAAAGTGTAAGAAGTATATATTTCTTAATGTAAATACATAGGAAAAGATGTAGAAAAGTGCCTACCCGCCTGAATAATGGAAACAAATAAATAAACAAATGTGCGTTCATAGACAGATCTCCCATGTGGAAGAATTCCAAATTATTTAGGTAGGTAAGTCCAGCTCTCAAGGGTAAGCTCCACCCCGTGACTGTGCACCTCTGCGGTATCTCTCTCGGGAGAAGAGTGAGCTTTGGGGAGAACCGAGGAGGGGAGGCCTTAGCGTTTTACTTTGTATATTTCTTGCTTTTTACAAGAATCTTGTGTTTATGTATATCGTAGGTTTAACTATATTAAAATTATTTGGAGAAGCGTGCTGGACTGGGTGTTAGGTGGGAAGAGCTCCAGCTGTGGCTGCTTTGCCGGCGGGGTTGGGCCGAGGGTGCTGAGACCTTGAAAGAAGGTACAGTCTTGAGCACCCTATGTGTTTCTGAGCTCATCTGTGCACATCTCTGGCTTGATCATCCGCGCCTGGTTTGGCTGAGGCTGGCTGGGGCTGGGGCCTGGGTTGTAGAGGCTCAGGGGACCAGTGCAGATCACAGGGTTACAGGGCCTGCCCTGCTCCCAGCCCTTGCCCTTCCCCCAAGGACATGACTTTCACCACTACATGGGGGTCTTATACAAAGGGACTCTTTTACTGAGCTTCCTCAGAGTCCATATTTGGAATAATGCTGATGAAATGCATCTCATTTAGAAAATAATGCATTGTGTGCCCTTCTCATAGGTTAAATCATTTTCTCTGTTCAGCTTTTGGGAAATGGTGAAACACACACAAGGGGGCCTTGGGGACTCCAGGTTGGGGGTCATTAGTGGGAACAGGTCTGAGGTCCTACAAGTTGACACAAAGTGGCCCTTCTCGGGGGACTGCCTTGTTTTAAGACCTTCACAGACCTCATCTACTCTTACTTTTGGTGCTCCAATGCAAATCAGATCAAACATATTAAAATGCTCCCACCTCCTTCTTAAATATATACATATATATATTTGCTGCAGAAAAGAAGATTTCATTTGTGAACTTTTTCTTAATTTTAATTTTGCAGTCCCTTTGTCATATTTTGGAGCCAAGGCATTTCCCCTCAGGTCAGTTTTGGATATTTTATTAATAGTGAAAGCTCAGGGCCCTGGAGGCTTCTAGTACCCTGGCTCTGAACAAACCACAGCAAGAATTTTCTCCACGTTTTGAGAGCAAAGATGTCAGGTGCTGTTGGGCACAGCAGGAATGACCACTGCCATTTTCCCTGTTGAATCCTCTCTGTTTTCTGGCTCGGTTGCTATTGCTCAAATGTTTAAGAGCCTCTTCTAAAAAGCAGTCTACGTTGTGACATCAACCACTTCTGATTCTTTTGAAACTGAAAAACACTCCAGTGTTTGTTCTTAGGTTTAACCTTTTGGGAGGTTTTCAAATTCTATTTTTCTCATCATTGACACAGATATTAAATGTTTTAGTGATACTTTTATGTTAAATGTTCCCACAGGCTCCTAATTATAGATGTTTCCAGAGAAGAGCAATGAAGGCTTCAAGTTCTAAATCCAAGGTTTGAGGATCAAACCATTTAGGGCAGTATTGAGGGCAAAGACAGGTTCCCTCATCTGATCTTTCATTCTAAAAGGAGGAAGAAACGTACGTGTGAAGCATCAGATTGTATAACCTGTAAAACATTAGAAGAATGAGTCAAATGCAGAGGGGTCTCAGAGGCGAGATACTCAATCAGGGAGCATTGCTAATCTGTAGTCAGTTGTAGACAGAGATTGGTAAATGAGGTTAAGTGATTTCAAACACAAGTGTGTATAGGAGAAGGTCTTTGGGGACCTCTTTTTAGAGCATCGGTTCACGAGTGACTGACTGCTTTGGCCAGAATAAGGTTGCGTGTCATGAGGCCTCTGCCCACACTCTACGTTCACAGGAACGAGCAGTCGAGACTCAACAGTTAGCTCGATTTTTCTTGTTTTTCTCCCTGACCGCTATTAAACTACTGATATGCATTTAATAGAGATTCCAAATGCAACAGAGAAGGAGGTGGGTGTGGAGGGAGGGAGAGAGGGCACGGAGGAGGAGAGGAGAGCTGGCAGAGGAGAGAGCTTGGGGTTTGTCAAAAAATATGGGCTACCAGTTCACATTTTTTAAATGTAAGTTTTGGCTGGGCATGGTGACTCACGCCTGTAATCCCAACACAACGGGAAGCCAAGACAGGCGGGTCACCTAAGGCCAGGAGTTCGAGACCAGCCTGGTCAACATGGTGAAACCCCGTCTCTACAAAAATTTGAAAGAAAAAAATTAGCTGGGCATGATGGCAGGTGCCTATAATCCCAGCTACTTGGGAGGTTGAGGTGGGAAAATTGCTTGAACCCGGGAAGTGGAGGTTGAGCTGGACTTTAGCCTGGGCAACAGAGACTCTGTCTCAAAAAATAAAAAATAAAAACAAAAAACAGACAAAAAATAAAAGCAAGTTTTTATTATAGAATAGATTTAGATTTACAGAAAAGCTGCAGGTGTAGTATAGGGAGTTCCCATATGCTCCACACCCAGTTTCCCTTATTGGTAATACCTGATGCTAATATGGTCTCAATTAGTGAACTCATGTTGATATATTATAAATTAAAATCTATATCTTGTTTGAATTTCTTTAGTTTTCCCCTAAAGGCTCTTTCCATTCCAGGATCCCATTCAGCACAGCATATTACATTTAGTCATCACACATTCTCAGGGTCCTCTTGGCTGGGACAGTTTCTCAGATTTTTCTTATTTGGATGACTTTGACAGTTTAGAGGGGTAGTGGTCATTTGTAGATTGTCCCTCAATCAGGATTTGTTTGCTTTTCTCATAATTAGACTGAGGTTATGGGGTTTTGGAAGGAAGACTGCTGAGCCTTTTTTTTTTTTTTTTTTAAGACGGAGTCTCGCTCTGTCACCCATGCTGGAGTGCGTTGGCATGATCTCTGCTTACTACAAACTCTGCTTCCTGGGTTCACGCCATTCTCCTGCCTCAGCCTCCCGAGTAGGTGGGACTACAGGTGCCCACCACTGTGCCCAGCTAATTTTTTGTATTTTTAGTAGAGACGGGGTTTCACTGTGTTAGCCAGGATGGTCTCGATTTCCTGACCTCGTGATCCACCCGCCTCGGCCTCACAAAGTGCTGGGATTACAGGCGTGAGCCGAGCCATTTTTATCACATCATATCAAGGACGTATACTTTCAACATGACTTATTACCTTGATCTCCTGGCTGAAGTAGTGTTTATCAGGTTTCTCCACAGTAAAATTACCCATATGGAAAATATGATATTCTTTTGAAGAACATCATTATGTGCAGTTTGCACTTAGGGGTGGGTTATCTATGTGAATTATTTGGAATTCTTCTGCATAGGAGATGTGTCTATTCTTCCATGTTTGTTTATGTATTCAATTATTTATTTATGTTGGTATGGCTCATGTAACCTATGTTTGACTTTGAGTAATAATCCAATACTACTTTATTCTGTTGCTCAGATCATTCCACCTTTGGCCATTGGGAGTTCTGTCATTGGCTACTTGATCCCTTTGACATATCCCTATCATTGTGTTTTCTTTTTTTTTTCCTGCACTTCCTTACTTTCTGACTCTATAAGATGTTCTAGGCTCATTTCAGATATTTCCTGCTCCAGCCCTAGAATCAACCCTCTCTCCAGGGAGCTCTGGTTCCTTTTATTGGAGGATGGTGTTAGAAACCAAGATCTGGGTACTTAGGTGTGTTCATTGCTACTGGAGTGTCGTTACTTCTAGGTCTCCTTAGCTTACAGAGCAAATAAATATATGCATCTTCAAGCCCATGTACATACACATAAATATTTTTATGTGTAACCATTTGTATCTATACTAAGTTAAACTTGAGTTCTTGCTGATGTCTCCAACTTGAATCCATTACCACATGGGTCATTCTAGCCTCCTCCCCTTGCTTATCTGTAACTCTCATTCTAACAGTGAGGAATCTGGCTCCTACCATCTTCCATCCATTTACCGAATTTTATTTTATTATTATTATTTTCTAATTTCAGCTTTTATTTTAGATACAAGGGGTACATGTGTAGGATTGATACTTGGGTATGTTGGACCCAGGTAGTGAGCATAATACCTAATGGGTAGTTTTTCAACACATGTCCCTCTCCCTCCCTTCTCTTTCTTGTAGTCTGCAGTGTCAAACACTTATACATTGTTGGTGGGAATGTACACTAGTTCAGCCACTGTGGAAAACCATTTGGACATTTCTCAAAGAGCTTAAAACAGAGCTACCATTCAATCCAGCAACTCCATTACTGAGTATATGCCCAAAGGAATATAGATAATTATACAAAAAAGACAAGACAAAAAGACACATGCACTCATATGTTCATCACTGCCCTATTCACAATAGCAAAGACATGGAATCAAACAAGGTGCTCATTAATGGTGGTGGATTGGATAAAAAATGTGGTACATATATACCACGAAATACTATGCAGCCATGAAAAAGAATAAAGTCATGTCCTTTGCTGCAACATGGATGGAGTTGGAGGCCATAATCTGCAGCAAATTGATGCAGGAATAGAAAACCAAATACTGCATGTTCTCACTTACAAGTGGGAGCTAAACATTAAGCATGCATGAACATTTACAGAATTTTAATTGTTCAATCCCATGACACATGTATAGTGGTTTCAGAATTGTTAGCTCATATCCCTGTGGGAATCAGTTTTACCAAGTGTGTAGGTACAATGTTTATGTGCAGTTCCTTAAGGCCTTCAGTCTTACAGACTCCACCATTTCCAAAGCTACTTATGTCAGTCCTTTTTTCTTCTACCCCATTCAGTGAGGTTGTTTCATACATTTGTAATACAGTTAGATTATTTTGTCATAGTCTACATTCCATCTTGGGATCTCCTGAACTCCCAAATGATTAAAAAATCCATACATTAAGGTACACTGCTTATGCTGTAGAGTTTTGTGGTATTTGAGAAATACATAATGCCATGTATCCAGCACTATGATATCATGTAGAGTAGTTTCACGGCCCTAAAATACCTCCTGTGCTTTACCTATTCAACCTTCCTTCTGCCAAGCCCCTGGCAACTGCTGATCTGTTTACCTTTTGTGTAGTTTTGCCTTTTCCAGAATGTCATATCCATGAATTCATACAATATGCACTGCCTTTAGACTGCTTCTTTCACTTAGCAATGTGCATTTAAGATTCATCCATGTCTCTGTGTAGCTTTCTCTTTCTCATTTCTTTTTATTGCTCAGTGGTATTCCATTTCATCGATGGACAGTGAATGGTATTCCATTGTATGGATGGACAGTTTGTCCATTCACCTATTATATAAAGTTCACCTTGGTTGCCTCCAGTTATTGCTGATTATTTTAAAAGCGGCTATCAATATTTGCATGCAGATTTTTGTGTAGATACAATTTTTAAAATCAGTTGGGTAAATATGTAGGACTGCTTGCAGTTTCCGGATCATATGGGGCTTCTGTTTAGTTTTGTAAAAATCCACCAAATTATCTTCCGAAGTGGCTATACAGTTTTGCATTCCCACCGGCAATGAATAACAGTTCTTGCTTCTACACATCCTCACCAGCAAATTGTATTGGCATTTTAAAATAGCCATTTCAATAGGTGTGCAATAGTATATCATTGCTGTTTTAACCCGAAGTTCCTAATGACAAGTGATGTTGAGCATCTTTCCTTAGGCTTATTGTCATCTGTACACCTTCTCTGGCGAGGTATCTTTTCATGTCTTTTGCCCAACACTGGATTGTTTTCTTTTTGTTGAGTGTTCTTTGTATATTTTAGATGCAACTTTTTTTTTACAATTAAATATATGTTTTACAAACATTTTCTCCCAGCCTGTGGCTTGTTTTTTAATTTTCTTAATAGTGTCTTTCACAGAGCAGAAATTTGAAATTTTAATAAAATACAACATATTAGTATTTTCTTTCATGGACTGTGCTTTTGCTGTTGTATTTAGAAATATATCACCAAACCCAAAGGTATAGAGATTTTCTCCTGTTTTCTCATAAGTATTTTATTTTATTTTAATTTTTTTTGAGACAGGGTCTCTGTACTCCCAGGCTGGAGTGCAGTGGCATGATTATAGCTTACTGCAGCCTTAAACTCCTAGGCTCAAACGATCCTCCTGCCTTAGCCTCCTGAGTAGCAGAGACTACAGGTACGACCACTATGCTCAGATAATTTTTAAAAAATTTTTAGTAGAGACAAGATCTCATTATGTTGCCCAGGCTGGTCTTGAATTCCTGAGCTCAAGCAATCCTCCTGCCTTGGTCTCCCAAAGTTCTGAGATTACAGGCCTGAGTCACCATGCCAGGTCCCCCTCTAGATATTTTAAAGCTTTACATGTCACACTGCTCTATGATCAACTTTGAGTTAATTTTTGCGTAAGGTGTGAGGTCTGTGTCTAGGTGCATTGGTTTACATCTAGACATCCAATTTTTCCAGTATCATTTGTTGAAAACACAAAGAGCAACTTGCTTTAGGTCCTTATTCAAAGATCAGTTGACTACATGTATGTGGGTCTATTTTTGTGCTCTTTATTCTGTTCCATTAATTTATGTTTACCTTTTCACCAGTATCACCCTGTCTCATTTATTGTATCTTACAGTAAGTCTTGAAATTGGGTAATGTGAGTCTTTCAACTTTGTTCTTTTTCAGAATTGTTTTGTCCATTGTAGGTCCCTTGTATTTCTATATAAACTTTGGAATCAGTCTGTCGATATCTACCAAACTGCTGGCTGGGATTTTGATTATGATTGCATTGAATCTATAGATTAAGTTAGAAAGAGTGGGCATCTTCACAATATTGAGTCTTTAAATCCCTGAGCATAGAATCTCTCCATTTATTTGTATCTTGCATTTCTTTCATCACTGCTCTGTAGTTTTGTGCATACAGATTCTGTACACATTTTGTTATATATAAGTATTTTATTTTGTTGTTCTGTATGAAATTAAAAAAAATAAATTCCATTGTTCATTGCTAGTATATGAGAAAGCAACTGACTTTAGTACATTGACCTTGTATCCTACAATCTTGCTATAATCACTTTAGTTTCAAGAGTTTTCTTTTTCTGTAGATTCTTTGAGGTTTTTAAAATAGACAATCATATGATCTGTGAAAATAATATTTTTATTTCTTTCCAATCTGTATACTTTGCATTTGCTTTTCTTGTCTCACTGCATTAACTAGAATTTCTAGTATGATATTAAATAGGAGTGGTTGAAGAAAAAAAATATTTTTCTTGTTCCTTATTTTAAGGGAAGAGCATCTAGCTTGTCACCATTAAATATGACATTAGCTATAGAATTCTGTAAATATTCTTAGTTTTATCAAGTTGAAGATGTTAATCTCTATTCTTAGTTTCCTAAGAGTTTTAAAAATCATGATTGGCTGCTAGATTTTTGTCAAATGTCTTTACTGCATCGACTGATATTATACAACTTTTCTTCTTTGGCTTGTTTATATGGTGGATTATATTGATTGATTTTTTAAAATTCCAGCTACTCAGGAGGTTGAGGCAGGAGAATCACTTGAACTCAGGAGGCAGAGGTTGCAGTGAGCCGAGATCTCTTCATTGTACTCCAGCCTGGGTGACAGGGACTCCATCGCAAAAAATATATATATTTTTATTTTAGATTCAGCGGGTACACGTGTAGGTTTGTTACAACGGTATATTGCATGATGCTGAGGTTTGGGCATTCTATTGATCCCATCACCCAGATAGTAAACATAGTACTCAAAAGAAAGTTTTTCATCCCTTGACCCCTCCTTGTCTTCCTTTATTTTGGAGTCCTCACTGTCTGTTTTTTCCATCTTTATGTTTATGTGAACCCAAGTGGGATTTAGTTTCTACTTATAAGGGAAAACATGTGATATTTGATTTTCTGTTTCTGCATTAGTTCACGTAGATAACAGCTTCCAGGTGCACTCATGTTGCTTCAAAGGTCATGATTTCATTCTTTTTTATGGTTGTGTACTATTCCATGGTGTATATGTACCACATTTTCTTCATCTAATCCACTGGTGATAGGAATCTAGGTTGATTCCATGCCTTTGCTATTTTGAACAGTGCTGCAGTGAACATATGAGTGGATGTAGAATGACTTATTGGCTTATTATCTTCTTAGTAGAATGACTTATTTTTCTTTGGATATATACCCAGTAATGAGATTTCTGGATCAAATGGTAGTTCTATTTTTAGTTCTTTGAGAAATCTCCAAACTGCTTTTCACAGGGGCTGAACTAATTTGCATTTCCTCCAACAGTGTATGAGTGTTCTCTTTTCTCCACAATCTTGCCAACATCTGCTATTTTTTGAATTTTTAGTAATAGCCATTCTGACTGGGGTGTGAGAGAGTATCTCACTGAGGTTTTGATTTGCATCTCTCTGATGATTACTGATGTTGAGCATTTTTTTGGTATGTTTGTTGGCTGCTTGTATGTCTTCTTTGGAGAAGTGTCTGTCCATGTCCTCTGCCCACTTTTAATGTTTTTTTTTGTTATTTTCTTGTTGATTCATTTGAGTTCCTGATAGATTCTGAATATTAGTTCTTTGTTGGATGCATAGGTTGCAAAAATTTTCTCCCATCCTGTAGGCTGTCTGTGTGCTCTGTTGAGGGTTTCTTTTACTATGCAGAAGCTCCTTCAGTTTAACGAAACTTTTGATTGTGTTGCATTTGCTTTTGGGGTCTTCATCATAAATTCTTTGAAAAATAAACAACGAAGAGAGGACACCCTACCCAATAAATGGTGCTGGGAAAACCAGCTAACCATACGCAGAAGACTAAAACTGGAATCCTACTTCTCACCATATACAAAAATTAACTCAAGATGAATTAAAGACACAAATGTAAGACTTCAGACCACTGATTGATTTTTGAATGTTGAAATAGCCTTGCGTATCTGGAATAAATCCAATATGGTCATCATGTAAATTTCTTTCTAAACACTACTGGATTTGATTTGCTAATATTTTGTTGAGGATTCTTGTGCTTATGTTCATGAGATATTTCGGTCTACAGTGTTTCTTTTTTGTAATGTCTTGTAATGTCTTCATCTGGTTTTGGTACTGGCCTTATATTAATAGAATGAGTTAAAAACTGCTTCCTCTGCTTCTATTTCCTGAAAGAGATTGTAAGGAGTTGACACTATTTTTTCCTTAAATTCTTAAATGTTTGGTAGCATTCACTTGTGTAACTGTCTAAGCCTGGTGTTTCCTTTTTTGGAAGGTTGAGAGCAACATTATTAATTTGATTTTTAAATAAAAGAATATTAGGAAATAATTAGGAATATTCAAGTTTTAAAATGATTAGGAATATTCAGGTTACCTTTTTCTTTGTATGAATTTGGTAGTTTGTATCTTTTAAGGAATCGTCTTTCATTTCATCTAGGTTATCAAACTTTTGGGCATAGAGTAGTTCATAGTATTCTTTTCTTACCATTTTAATGTCCATGGAATCAGTTGTAAAGTCATTTCCCCTCCTCATTTCTGATATTTTAATTTGTGTCGTCTCTCCTTTTTTTCTTGATTTGTGAAATTTATCAAATTATCAATTTAGGGGAGGATTAGTTCTAGGCAGAACACATGTTGATTTTATTGTTTTTTTCTGTGTTCAGTTTCATTGATTTATGCTCTAGCTCTTTTGTTTTCTTTAGGCTTAAGTTACTCTTACTTTTTTAGTTTCCTAAGGTGGAGACCTAGCTTATTGATTTGGGATTTTTTTTTCTTATATGCATTTAATATTATAAATTTCCCTTGAAGAACTGTTTTGTTGTATCACATATATTTTGATAATCATACTTTCATTTAGTTTGAACTATTGGTTAACTTTGAGACTTCTTCTTTGACCCATGTGAAATTTAGAAACGTGCTGTTTAACTTATAAATAGATAGGGTTATCTTACTGTTGTTGATTTTTAGTTTAATTCCATTGTGGTATGAGAACACACTTTGTATGCATTTATCTCTTTCAATTTGTTAAGGTGTATCCTTATAGCCCAGAATGTGGTCTATCTTGGTGAATGTTCTGTATGAGCTTGAGAAGAATGTATACCCTATTCTTGTTTGATAAAGTATTCTGTACATTTTATACACAAAAATAGGCTAAGTGGCATAAACGTACTCCGAATCAAATCTGTCGCAGTGCAGTAATTTCATGTTACCTTGCAACTTTAAGTCAGGCTTTGCCCAGGAAACTTCTTGTAGGTTATTCGTAAACATCTCACCAATCTTATGAGTTAGGGTACTATAAACAAATTCAGGCTTACAGGAGTAAAATTACTTGTCTGAGGTCTTTCTACCAGTAAATGCCACCTCTCAGGACTGACAGCAACGTTCCTGCTCCTTCCACAAATACCATCACACAAAGTAGCTCAAGCTCTAAAATGATTGATTAATTGGAGTTTTATGGAGGAAGCACTAGTCCTCCTTTTCAATCTAGCTAAATTAATCAGTGTAGGAGGCAGCAAGACTTACACAGGTGAGTAGAAAAGTCATCTTTATCATGAACAATAGGAATGTAGGAGGAACTAGGCAAGAATGGATTAGTAATGAAGTATGGGCTAAAGAATGTGAAGTCAAGGGCAATTAGAAAAGAAGTGTTAGTTTCACAGAAAATTAAGTAGTTTGAAGAAGGGGGAAGACAGCTGAAGTTTATTGGTGTTTTTATGTGTCAGGCACTGTGTTGGGCACTTTTGCATTCATTTCCTCATTTAATGCCTAGAAGAAGCCTGTGAAATGTCTCCACAGCGCGTGGATTCTCCCTCCCATCCCCAGCCCACAGCATAGTGATGCTTCTCAGGGAAAAAGAGGAGGATACCAGAAAATGAAGTGGTGGAAAATTTGGAAAGAAATATAGGGTGGTAACTGAGGATCTTGAACTGAGGGCAATTTGCTGATATCAGTCTTTAGGGAAACATGAGGCAAGAGAATGGGCATTCTGGCTGCTAACCGTCATGGCTCAGGGAGTGGGTGGGCCCTGGGATCGGGGAGGGTAGGACTTCCCCTAGGCTGGACCGGAGTGTGTGTGGAGGCCAGGCTAAAGTTCTGATGCTAGGATGATCTATTTGGCCTGTGAGGCACTGTTGGACCCAACACGCTGAAACCCACCCACCTCTTTGTATAAGCTCTCCAAAATTTAGGGGAGGACTAGTTCTAGGCAGAACACATGGCACAACGGACTGAATTCTTTCTAACATAGACTCCATGGATTATTAATGATGCATAGAACTATGTGTGTGTGTGGCATGTGTTGACAGAGTTGAGTCTTCAAAGAGCTTCACTGTGGAGGTGGAGGTTTGGTGCAGCAACCACAACTAAGCAAGACACTTAAGAAGAGGATACTGTGTATTCCCTATTCCCCTTGCCCTCTTCATGAAGCATCCGAAGAAAACAGTGCCTATGCTATTCGGCCATGGGAATGTATGTCCCAGCTGGACACGGCCTTGATGTTACGCCTCCTCAGAGATGAAGAAGTATGTCCCTATCAGTTACCAAAGCCCCATAGCCCACGCTGCCTAAGGCAACAATTGAGCAAAGCAGAGCTTTTTGTGTTCTGATCTTTTGATAGTGGCTATAAGACCTGCCTCCTTAGACTGAAGAGACACCTTGCAGGTATTTGGGATCACCCTAGGTGGGAAGACAGACCTGCTCCTGATAGGGAATGTCTTAGTCAGTTTGGGCTGCTACAATACAATATCATAGACTGGGTATCTCATAAACAGTAGAAACGTATTTATTACAGTTCTGGAGACTGGGAAGCCCAAGATCAAGCAGAGTCAGATTCTGTTGAGGGCCCATTTCCTGGTTCATAGATGGTGTTTTCTCCCTGTGTCCTCACAGCTGTGTCCTCATGTCTGAAGGGGAAAGACAGCTCTCTGGAACTTCTTTTATAAGAGCACTAAACTCATGAGCTCTCAAATCTAACCAGCCGAAAGACCCCACCTCCTAATTACATCACATTGGTAATTAGGTTTCAACATGCAAGTTTTTGAAGACAAATATGCAGACTGTAGCAGGTAAAGTGGGAGATTGAAGTTGTTTCATTTGAATATTAAGAAAAATATATATCTTAAGCTAGCAAAGTTGGATGTGTCAGCTGTCCAAATAACAAGGCCCTTTTCCTTGGTTGCAAATCAGGAACTGTCTCATGAGTAATTCTTTTCCTGTTGGGGGGTGGTGATGGGCACAGAGGGTAAATGATAAATAAATTCTGTGTGCCAGTGTTGAAGGGTGTACATTTGTGGCTGAGATCTGCCAAATAGTCATTTTATATCTCTGTAGCACCCAGCACATAATTCAGTAAGCAGTTCAATTTGGAATTATTTTAAAGATTTTTAGCAGTTTTACCAGGAAGGACAAGAAGTATGTTCTGTGTAAATATTTGATGATACACAGATGAATGGGTGAATAGGTAGAGGGATGGATGGACATGTGAATGGATGGAAGGATGGGTGGGTGGGTGAATGGAATGATGGAGGGATGGATTTATGGAAGGATGGATGGATAGGTGGGTGGGTGGATGAAGTGATGGATTGGTGGGTGTGTGGGTGGATGAAAGGATAGATGGCTGGATGTGTAGGTGGATGGAAGGATGGATGCATGGGTGTGTGGGTGAATGGAAGGATGGAGGGATGGATTTGCGGGTGTATGGAAGGATGGATGGATGGGTGTGTGGGTGGATGGAAGGATGGATGGACAGATGGGTGAGTGGGTGAAGGGATGGATGGGTGGGCATGTGGGTGGATTGGAGGAAGACAATGTCATTAAAATTTCTGAGACTGATTATAAGCAGCTGAACCAGACACAACCAGATTATTGTGTGTGTTTGACTGCCAGCAATCTGTTTATACCGTTCTATGTTGATAGCACTTTTACCTTGTGGGTTTCTCCTTGTGGGGTATTACTGGGATTATGAAACTTGAAAATATTGGCATAGTGCCTATCAGCTGGAGGTGAGGGAGTGCAGACCACAGGCCTGAGCTTTGCCTGACCAGGGCTAAATTCAGCTTTTCCAATCACTTCCCCAGCCACTGTTGCCTTGTTGTTCTGAGCTGCAGTTTCCTTATCTACCAGAAGAGATGAGAACACTATCTCACAGAGTGGGTGTAAGAATTGAAAAAGACAGTAGTAGCAATTGTGGTTAATATTTAAAGAAAGAGCACTCTTACTGTGTACCAGGAATTACTTCATGCTCTTTGTATATCCCAACCCACAACAATACGACAAGAAAGCTATTGTTACAGCCCTCATTGTGCAGAGGAGAAACTGAGGCATGGAGAGGTTAAGAGACTTGACTAAGGCCTCCGGCCAATAGCCCAGATCTGGGCTTCAAACCCAGACAGGCTGTTTCCAGGGTGTGTGCATTTAGCCCTTTAGCTATGCATCCCTAGGCTGTATAGAGTGCTTGGCAAGTGGTATGCCCCTGGCATGTGGTGGGCCTTCAGTAAAGGGCAGTTCCTTTTCTCTTGGTTCACTAGTTGCCCTGATCTGGCAATGGTGGCCTGTACCCTGTGGCCAGAGCTGACAGGAGCCTGGAGAGATAGCCGGTGAATTCACTCTTGGCCAGCCACGCAAAGCCCTTCAATAACGACTTTTCTTTTGATGCTTTAATCCTAGTTCTTAAAAAGTGAAAGACATGGATTTCAAGACCCTTAAGAATAAAATGAATGTTTTTTACCTCAGCCCAGGACTTGTTAAAGAACGGGAAGCAAATCTACTCCCAAATGTGTTTCAAGACAGTTCTTTAAACTCCTTTGCAATTTTGGTGCATAGATACTTTAGAATACAATAATAAGAAAAGTGTTTTTTTGAAAGAATGCCAAGGGCTACATTCTCTACTGTTCTTATTCGTTCTGTGCAAAAGGGTGAGATAATGAGGTGGTGGTCAACTTTAGATTCTTTTCTACTGTAATTTAGGTTGATGTATTAACATGAGCAGATTACTTAACCATTTGGAGTCAGAAACAGAAGGTGTATATCAATCCAGGCAGGTGCAAAGTTCCTACAGTGAAATGGGCAGTGTATCCCTGTGATTAGAACCACTGTCTCAGAAGGTTGAATATAAACCTTGCTTCTACTCCTTGCTGTGTGATCCCAGGTTAGTCATTTCCCCTCTCTAAGCCTCAACCCATGAACCTGAAAAATGTCAATGGTTTTGTAGACAGTGGCTGTGATGATTAAACAACATAACATTGTATTACTGTAAATCTGAAGTGCTGGATAAATGTGAAGGATAGTACTCCTTCACATTTTTGGAAGGCATAGGGTCGCGGTCACACAGACTAGATTCGAGTCTCAGCTCAGGTACTTCCTTGCTGAACCTTGGTTTTCTCTTCTTCAAAATTAGGACAGAAATACTGACATAACAGGATCTTTTTTTTTTTTTGATCCAATGAGATGAATACATTAATGTGCATGCTCACTAAATTTTAGCAATTGTAGTCTGATGATGACCTCTGGCTCAGAAGCAATGCTACAAAGGTTAGGACACAGATAGAAATAAAGAAATGGCTTACGTCATTGACTGATTGCAATTAAGTGTTCTTTTCATTTCCTCTTGTGTGTGTGTGGATGTATTTACATTTTTTTGTGTGCGTATGTGTGTGCTTTAGCATGGTTAAGGGCCGATTTCCATGGTGAGAACAGGGATGAGTCACAGAGTCAATTTAGTCTTTACAACAGTTGAAAGCACGATGGAGCACATTCTCCTTCTGGAGGCCACACCCCACCCTTGGCTGACTCTGGTCTAATTCTCTGCAATCCAATTATCATAGGCACTTGCTGGGCAGTCCAGCAGCTCACCTAGAAAGAGTGGTGTTCATTGTGGGTGGGAGGGATATGGTTTTTGTGTGATGGGGCACTTCCCTAATATAGGATGTCCATGTCTGCAGTTCCCACTGGGCTGAATGTTGGCTTGCAGCAGAATGTGGAAGTACTTTATGCTCCTTTTCTTTCTTCCATTCAAGGGGAAGTCATTTGAATATTCTTTCATGGGCCATGTGCACATCGCACCACACCTGGGGTATTGCACACCTTCCTCATAGGTTGGCTAAACCCCAGTCTCATTCCATTTGTTTATCTTTCACATTACAGTCACATCCACAGTTTATAGAACCCATCTGATCATGTCACTCCTCTGCCAGAAACCTTTCCCTGGGTCACCATCACCCTCAGGATAGAGTCCTGGCTGCTTTGCATGGTATGGGACTTTTCCTGAATTGACTTCCACTTGTCTCTTTAGGCATGTTCCTGCATTCCCTGCTGTGCTATGATGATTTGTGTACAAATTTGCTTATCCCATTAGCTCATGTGCAACTCATGAGGAAAAACTAACTCCTCTCTGGGCATAGATGGGGCTCAAATAAATGTTTTTTAGACACAGTTCAGCCTACTGTTTAAGAATTCAACTTTGGAGTCAGTTTGACTCTTAGATTCACCACTTTATTGATCTATAACTTAGGTCGGAGGCTAAGATGGTTAAGTCTTAGTTACTCCCTCTGTAGGAAGAGGCAATGGTGCTTATCTCATACGAATGTTGTAAGCATTAGATGAAAGAATGCAGCAAAGGGCTTGGTGGAGACACTGGCATGTATTAAGAACTTAACAGATATTAGCTTTTATTATTGATAAATGTTTGTTAGAACCATGCAAGAGCATAGTCTATGAAAAAAACAGAATTATAAAAGGGACACTGAGCAATGGTTTTTTGATTCTGGAAAGCACCTGGGACACAGGATTCAAGATGGTCTTTTGTGGAGAAAGTGTTAATGATGGTGATGGGAATTGTTGGGAAACTTTGCTGTCTGATAATGTAATGGAGTACATTTAGCTGCAAGTAAGAGACAACCAAACTCAAATGGGCATAACCAATTGGAAGAAGGTTAAGTGGCTTATTTACCATATAGTGAAGAGGTTGGATGGGCTCCAGTGTTGGTTTGATTCAGATGTGCAACAATATCATCAAGGACCCAGGGTCTTTTTCTCTGCGTGTTTCCTCTCTGCCATGCCAGCCTCATCTCAAGACCACATCCCTTTCCTGTTGCAGTTTTCAGAGGGCTCTCAAAATCTTCTGGGACTTGTCAAGGGAGAGGGACAAGGTTGTTCCTAGAAATTCCCTCAGAAGACTAAAACCTTACTCTTCTAAAACCACCAGCTAACATCTCTTTCAATCTAATTGGCCCTGAATTAATCCAGTGCCCATCAATGAACAAATGGATCGTGGTCAGGGAATGAGGTTATGCAAATTGGCTTGACTTTAGCCATTGGCCCCATCTCCAGACCAAGACATGTGTTCTGTAGAGGTGGGGATAGAAAACCCAAGTATGGAGAGGAGGGACAGGATGCAAGGAATTAAATTATTTTCTGAACTTCTCGAAGAATCAGCAGGTCTCACTGTTCCTGTGCAGATTTCACAGAATGGAAGACCTATCTTTGTACTTTTATTGCCTTTTCATCTAGGTGTTTTAAAAACTGCATTCTTATATCTTTTGTTCTGTAGTCACCACCAACAGTGCAATGAAAGAATTATAATAATTATGTTTTCAGGCCAGGTGCAGTGGCTCAAGCCTGTAATCCCAGCACTTTGGGAGGGTGAGGTGGGCAGATCACCTGAGGTCAGGAGTCTGAGACCAGCCTGGCCAACATGGTGAAACCTCATCTCTACTAAAAATAAAAAAAAATTTTAAACAACCTAGCTGGTTGTGATGGTGTGTGCCTGTAATCACAGCTACTCGGGAGGCTAAGGCAGGAATCACTTTAACCTGGGAGGCGGAGGTTGTAATGAGCCGAGATGGCGCCACTGCACTCCAGCCTAGGTGACAGAATGAGACTCTGTCTCAAAAAAAAAAAAAAAAAAAAAAAATAGGTTTTCATTTCATTTTTTGGTGTGCCTACTATTTGCACTGCTAGATGCTGTCCATATTTTAGCTTTCATTCTCTGAAGATGTTCTTTTTAATAACTCTGATATAAGTGTTACTAGATCCTTTTTATAGATTGAAGAAACAAACTGGAGCTCAGAGAGGTCAGTGTAAATTTTTCAAATTCACACAGAAATTAGTGGCAGACCCAGGATCTGATTCAGGTCTGTCTGATTCTAAAGCCCACATTTGTTCCAACACTCCATGCCAGCTTCTTATTCTAGAAGCAAGGCAGACTTCCATTTGAAAATGGATGCACAAACTTCATAATCTCTTCTTTTCTTCCTGGAAATCATCCAAAGCAATAAGGAGAACAGAAAACAAAAATTCAAACTCCTTTTTCAGTGAAGCTAGGAGACAGACTGAAAAATATTTGGTAAGAGCTGCCAAGAGCACCCAGGAGCTGTGCAAGAGGGAGGAGCCAACAGCAGAGGAGCGAGGTCAGTAAAGCATTGGACCAAAAAAATTATAAAAACGTTTTGAAGCTGGGGGAACCACTCTGAAGGGAAAACACTATGTCATTTAATTAAAAAAGAGAGTGAAGAAATAGAATACACTGAGAGGTGGAAGAAGTCCCCCTAAGCTTGGTCAGGTTCAGAGAAGTGAGGAGGCTGGATGTATCAGTCAGCTTTAGCTAGGTAACAAAGACACCCAAACTCAATAAACATTTGTTCTTGCTCATGCATCTTTAAGGTGGCTGGGGTTAATGTCTGTAGGCTGTTCTAAGCTAGGTTTGACCCTAGTTTGATGGTTGAGTGCTGTTTTTTTCCACATGTAACTCAACCTTCTCAAATCAATGGCTACCTGAGTCATGTTCTTCTCATGATGAAAAGCAAGAGTCAAGAGGATAAACTCAACTGCATGAGCATATGTCATGCTTTTGATCATGGCATACTCACTAATGGCAGCTTAGCCAAGAATCATGCCTTTGATCATGAGATACTCACTAATAGCTCATTAGCTAAAGCAAGTTGCATGACCAAGTCCAAAGTTAAGGGGAAGAAAAGTACAATCCATCCACCAGAAGGCAGTGGCAAAGATGTAGATATATGGTGTTACTACAGGGAGAAAAGAAGGGAGAATGGGAATTTATTTAATCTTCCACACCAGGTTACATGCAGAAGAATTATGTTAGACAATCCATGTTTAAGAGAAGCAGCCTCACTTTGTAGCAAGTGAGGAGAAGAGAGCCTCTGAGTTGTGAAAGCTGACTTGATTATAATTCCACCTTGGCCTCTCTCCATCTATAGCAAATACATGGCTCATGAAATCCTAATGCATTTAACAATAAGTGATAAAAAAATACACTAGTGCTGCATTTTTAAGAAGATACTATGAAAAAAAGGAGGAAGGGAACAGCAAAATTTATGAATAAAAATGTTCAGTAGTAAAATGGCCTTGGAACAGATTAGAATTGTGAACAAACACTCTACTATGAATTAAACATCATAATGAAGCAATAATCTCTAAAAATAACCATTATGTAATACCTCAGAGATGGGATTGCAGGGCAGCAGAAGATGAAATGTGATCTGGCAAAACTCAGAGAAGAAGGGGAAGAAAAATAGAACCATGATAAAAACGAAGACAATATTTGAAAGAGCGTAAGTGTTAATAAACACTACAAAAAGATAATGACATAGAAAGTAGAAATGAGAAGTGTGGACAAAATAAAATGTAAATAGAAAGAGTTAAAGAGGAATAGATAGTGATAGATTTAGTGCACAGGCAAAGGACATTAAATATATGCATAACTGGCATTCCCAAAGAAGACAACAAAACACAGAACAGAGCAAATATTAAAGGTATAAATCAAAAAAGCATTCCTAAAATGAAATAACACTTGAATCTACACATTGCCAAGAATACATTGTGTGCCCGAGAAAGGTGACTCTGAATGGTCAATGCTGAGACATTTCCTAGAAAAATTAGTGGACTGTGAATATAAAGATTCCTAGTATTATACCTTATATAGGACTTTATTTCCTTTGTCCCCAGCTGGCTTCCGATTTCTCTAGAACAACATTTAATTCCAAACTACAGTAAAACAACACTTACTATTTAAGGAAAGAGAGCATGAATCAATGATTTTATACCCAGTCAAAAATTTCTTTAAATAGAAAGGTTAAAAAAATACAATTTTAAAAACACAAGAACTCAGAGAATGTGTTCCCATGAGCCTTCCTTGAGGAAAATAAAAATGACAACTTTCAACCAACCAACCATTTTTCAAGAAACTATATACAAGGACTGGAGGTTAGCATTATACATATTTGATAGAAGAACTAAGACTAATATTAATGGGGGTATTCAACTGGCAGGACAGAAGGTAAATGTTATATATTGTAACACATTATAGAAATGATAGACCTTACCCAAACTGGGTGAAGAAAAGGTAAAAAAAAAAATAGATGGAGAAAAAATTATATTGAAGATTTCGTGTAATGGCTGAGAGTAAAAACATATCATTTAAAATTGACTAAATAGTAGCAATACAAATCATAATAGCCAGGTTTTGCTATGTAACAATCGACCTCAAGAAGCTAGTGGTTTACGAGAACATCACATCATTGTTGTTGATGTGTTCTTTGTCTGAGGTTTGGGCTGATTAGAAATGATATTGTCAGGTAGCCCTGCCTGAGGCTGTGGGCCATCTGGGCTTGGTTCCAGGCCATGGACAGGGTTTAGATATCTACCTGTATTAGCTCGGGACCCAGGTGAAAGGGCAGCAGATACCCAGAGGAAATCTTCTCATAGCATACCACAAGAGCATAAGCAACCAAGCCAACCAGTAAAGAACATTTCATGCCTCTGCTCATGCTGCATCTGCAAAAATTTCACTGGTACAAATATAAATATTAAAATGTAAATATTAAAAAATATAATAGTAACTAACATTTGCTAATAAAGAACAAATAAATAAGTAAAAACATAGAGGACTAAGAAAATAGAGGACTGTTCCCTGGTAGCTGTGAATTTGTTATGTTACATGGTGAGGATGGCAGATGGAATTTAGGTTCCTGATCAGCCAATCTTAAATAGGAGGTTACCCTGGATTATCTGTGGGCCTGATGCCATCACGAAGGTTTCTTAAAGAGGCAGAGGGAAGATTTAAGTCTAGAAAAGAAGGTCAGAGTGACGCCGTCCGAGGAGGATTCAACCCACCATTGCTGGCTTTGAAGATGGAGAAAGGGACTGTAAGTCAAGAAATGTAGACAGCCTCTGGAAGCTGGAAAAAAATAAGGAAACAGATTCTCCCCTAGAAGCTCCAGAAGGAACACAACCAGGTCAGCACTTTGGTTTTAGCCTAGTGAGACACATTTCAGACTTCCGACCTCCAGAACTGTAAGATAATACATTCCTGTTGTTTTAAGCCATTAAGTCTGTGATAATTTGTTATAGCCGCAATAGGAAATTCATATACTTACCTATGAATGAAAGAATAAATTCTGGATGGGTCACCAAAGAAAACTACCATTATGATATTTGTAAGACACATGTATGAAATTGAGGAATTCAGTAAGCTGAGAAACAAAAAATGGACAAAGAGTATAATTCTCAATGAAGAACTAAATAAAAGTATCAGCATTGATCAAAGTGAAAACTACAAGAATCACCTAAAGAAAAAAACAGATACATAACAGATATATAGTAATATTAAGAATTTTAATTCAACTTTCTTAGTCAATTACAAACCAAGTAGATTTAAACAGTATAATCAATTAGTGATATAGATATAGTTAGCATAAAGGAAACTTTTTACCTTGAAAATAAAGAATAGAGTTCTTTTTAAAACATGTACCTATGGAAGAAGTGCAAAACTTGACCACATATTAGTCCACAAAGAAAGTCCCAATACATTTCCAAAGGTAGATACGGTACAGGAAAATTTCTTAGTTTTAATGCAGTAGAAGTAGGAATTAAATATAAAATCGGAAAAAACCCTCATCTCTTCGAAGTAAACAAACAAAACTCTTTTAAGTCAGGGCAAAGAAAAAAAATTTCAATCAAAATTAGATTATATGAAGGAAATGATAAATGAATTCTACATATCAGAACCTATAAATGGTGTTCAGGGGAAAATTCACAGCTTAAAAGATTTATATTAAGAAGTGAAAAGGGGTAACACAAATGAAGCTACAACCGTAAGAAGTTACAATAGAAATTTAAAAAAAGAAAACAAATGGAGCAAAAATAAGATCAAAAAATGGGGGTGGGGGGGTGGATGTTACTATAGATTCCATACAGATTAAAAGGTAATAAGAGAATACTAGGAACAACTGCATGTACATACATTTGGCAATTTACATAAAATAAATTTGTTGAAAGACACAAACTACCAAAAGTCACCGAAGAAAAAAGTAGTTAACCTGAATTGTCCTAAATCTATTTTCAAAATTGAATTTGTAGTGAAAATCCTTCCAAGAAAGAATTTTCAGGTCCAGACGATCTCACTGGTGAGTCCTACAAAGCATTTACAAAAGAAATAATGCCAGTTTTACATAACTTCTTCCAGAAAAGAGAAGAGGAAGGAACATTTCCCAACTCACTTTATGAGTTTTACATCATCCTGATTCCAAAACCAGACAAAAATAATATGGGAAAAGAGAAGTATGGGCCAATATTGTTCATGAACATTGTTGTAAAAGTTCTCAGGAAAACTCAAAAAAAACCTCAGCAACATATGAAATGAATAATATACCATGAGTAACTGGGGTTTATTGCTGTGATAAAAGATTGGTTCAATAGTTGAGCCCAATCAATGTAATTCACCATGTCAACTGAGTAAAGAAAAAAAACCCTAGATGATTATTTTTGATTGATGCAGAAAAACCATTTGAAAAATACACCATCATTTGTGATTAAAAAATCTTAGTGAGGTAGGAATAGAAGGGAACTACCTTATCCTGATAAGGGGCAGATAACATACTTAATGACTGAATGCTTTCCTCTAAGATTAGGAATAAGGCAATAATGTCCATTCTCGTTCTCTCCTGTAATAGTGGATTAAAGCAAGATAGAGAAATAAAAGGCATATAGATTAGAAAGGAAGAAATAAAACCTGCTAAAACTATGTAAGTGAACTTAGCAAGTTTGCATATTCAAAGTCAGCACATGAAAATCAATTATATTTTTATATACTAACAATGAGAAATGATATTACAAAATTCAGAAAGACAGAAATAAATGGAGATACATGCCCTGCTCATGGTCTGGAACCTTCAATAGAGTTAATCATGACAGTTCTCTGTATATTGATCTATGAATTTAATGCTAGTCCAATCAAAATTGCAACAGGATTTTAAAAAATAGATATAGACATACTTATTATAAAATATATATGGCAAGAAGAAGAATCTAGAATAGCTACAAAAATTTTGACAAAGAAGAATGAAGTTGCATTTTAAGATTAACTATAAAACTATAATAATCAAACAGTATGGTATTGGTGAGGGCATACTCACACAGGTTAATGAAACAGAGTAGAGACTTCAGAAACAGTGTTTGGAATAGAGAGTTTAAAAACCAATCAATATGGTGAATTAATTTTTGATAAAAATGCAAAAGCAATTCAATGGAGGATAGTTTTTCAGCAAATGGCATCAGAACCATTGGATATTCATTTGCAGAAAAATGAAGCTTGATCTAAACCTCATACTTTATTGACAAATTATCTCAAAATAAATTATAAATATAAATGTAAAATATAAAAACTCTAACAACTTTAGAAGAAAACATAGAAGATCTATATGACTTTAGGTTAAGCAAATAATTTTTAGATATGACACCAAAAGCATAATCTATGAAACAAAATGATAAGTTGAACTTAATCAAAATTTAAAACTTTTCCCTTTTTTAATTATACTTTAAGTTCTAGGGTACATGGGCACAATGTGCAGGTTTGTTACATATGTATACATGTGCCATGTTGGTTTGCTGCACCCATTAGCTCGTCATTTACATTAGGTATTTCTCCTAATGTAATCCCTCCACTACCCCCCAACCCCATGACAGGCTCCTGTGTGTGATGTTCCCCTCCCTATGTCCAAGTGTTTTCATTGTTCAATTCCCACCTATGAGCGAGAACATGGGTGTTTGGTTTTCTGTCCTTGTGATAGTTTGCTCATAGTGATGGCTTCCAGCTGCATCCATGTCCCTACAAAGGACATGAACTCATCCTTTTTTATGGCTGCATAGTATTCCATGGTGTATATGTGCCACATTTTCTTAATCCAGGCTATCATTGATGAACAGTTGGGTTGGTTCCAAGTCTTTGCTATTGTGAATAGTGCCACAGTAAACATACATGTGCATGTGTCTTTATAGTAGCATGATTTATAATCCTTTGGCTATATACCCAGTAATGGGATGGCTGGGTCAAATGATATTTCTAGTTCTAGATCCTTGAGGAATCGCCACACTCTCTTCCACAATGGTTGAACTAGTTTACAGTCCCACCAACAGTGTAAAAGCGTTCCTATTTCTCCATATCCTCTCCAGCACCTGTTGTGTCCTGACTTTTTAATGATCGCCATTCTAACTGGTGTGAGATGGTATCTCATTGTGGTTTTGATTTGCATTTCTCTGATGACCAGTGATGACAAGCATTTTTTCATGTGTCTGTTGGCTGCATAAATGTCTTCTTTTGAGAAGTGTCTGTTCATATCCTTTGCCCACTCTTCGATGGGGTTAATTTAAAACTTTTCTGAGTGAAATACACTGTTACGAGAATGAGAAAAAAAGCCATAGACTGGGGGAAAACATTTTCAAGACACATATTTGACAAACAGCTTGTATCCAGAATATGCAAAGGACATTCCAAATTCAGTAGAAGGAAACAAATAACTCAATAAAAACATGGACAAAACATTTGAAGACACTTCTTTAACAAGCATATACACATGGCAATAAGCACATGAAAAGATGTTCAACATCATTAGCCATTAAGAAAATATAAATTAAAACTGTGATGAGATACACCAACATGCCCACTGGAATGACTAAAATTAAAAGCAGAAAAAATCTGGCAATACCAAACACTGACAAGTGTGTGGAATAGCTGGGGCTCTCCTACATTCTGGTGGAAATGTAAAATGGTACAGCCACTGAAAAAATAGTTTGACAGTTTCTTATAAAGCAAAGCATACACTATCAATAAAAACCAAGCAATTCACTCCCAGGGTATTTACCCTAGATAAAATTACTGTGCTCACACAAAACTCTCTACACAGATGTTTATAGCAGCTCTACTCATAATCACCTCAAACTGGAAACCACCCAAATGTTCTTTAACAGGTGAATGGATAAACAAACTGGTACAGCTATCCAATAGAATATTATTCAGCTATTAAAAGGAACAGACTATTGATACAGGCAACAATATAGACAAATCGCAAATGCATTAGACTGAGCGAAGGAAGCCGGTCTCAAAATGTTACATACTTTATGATTTCATTTATATGGCATTCTGAAGAAGCAAAACTGTAGGGACAGAGAACAGATCAGTGGTTGTCAGTGGTTAGGAACTGGGAAATGGAGTGATTACAAAGGGCCAGCTTAAGGAAATTTGGGGAGTAATGGAAGTTTTGAAAGAGCTACTTTTCCATCCATTAGAAAAAATGCTATGAGGTTTCTAGGGAAATTTTACCAAACTATTAAGGAACAGACATTCTTTACAGTGGACAACCTGGCAGACAACACAACAAATGATCAAAGTTAACATCACTTGTAATGAGGCAAACATACACGTGCCTCCTGATAAAATGCACTGAGAAGGACAGAACATCATTTCTGTGGTATTTGTGACTAAAAATGCGTGGCCTGAATCTAGTCATGACAAAATACAATTGAGAGATGTTACATAAAATAAATAGCCCACATCCTTCAAAAATATCGGGCTTAAGAAAGAAAAAGACTGGTAAATTGCTCCGGATTAAAAGAGACTAGAGGAACATGACAACTAAATGGTGTGTGATGCTGTATTGGATTCTGAACCAGAAAAAATATTTTTCTAGAAAAGATATTATTGGGAAAACTAATAAAATATGAATAAGGCCTATGGATTAGATGATAGTATTGTATCTGTTAATTTCCCGATTTTGATAATTGTATTGTGGTTACATAAGGCTATGTCCTTGTTTTTAGGAAATATACACTAAAGAATTCAGGGTTAAAAAACATATCTACAACTTACTCTCAAGCACTTCAGAAAAATATGTATATCCCTCCAGGGAATCTAGGTATGTAGCAATTTTTGTAGTTTTAAAATAATTTTTTTTCTGAAAATCTGTAATTCTTCAAAACAAAATGTTAAGTAATAAACAACCGATAATTCTAATTTTGTTTAAATTTATCTGGAGCAAAAGAAAAGGAATATATTTTTCCAATTTCTTTTACATAATGAGAATAACTTTAATAAAGCCTGATAAATATAGAGATGAACAAAAAACTGTAGACCACTGTCACTTATGAATACCAATAGAAAATTCTAAAAATCACGCCGGCAATCCCAGAACTTTGGGAGGCCAAGGCGGGCGGATCACTTGAGGTCAGGAGTTCATGACCAGCTTGGCCAACATGGTGAAGCCCTTTCTCTACTAAAAATACAAAAATTAGCCAGGCATTGTGGCCTGTGCCTGTAATCCCAGCTACTCGGGAGGCTGAAGCAGGAAAATTGCTTGAACCCAGGAGACAGAAGTGTGGTGAGCCAAGATCATGCTACTGCACTCCAGCTGGGTGACAGAGTAAGACTTCATCTCAAAAAAAAAAAAAAAAGTGCAGCACAGCAAAAGAAACCATCAACAGAGTAAACAGACTATAGAATGGGAGAAAATTTCTGCAAACTATGCATCCAACAAAGATCTAATATCCAGCATCTATAATAAACTTAAACAAATTTACAAGAAAAAAAAAACCCTATAAAAAGGTGGGCAAAGGACATGAACAGACACTTTTCAAAAGAAGACATATGTGCAGCCAACAATCATATGAAAAAAAAACCTCCCGAGGTGGGTGGATCCCTTGAGGACAGGAGTTTGAGACCAGCCTAGCCTATATAGCGAAACATCATCTCTACTAAAAATACAAAAAATTAGCCGGGTGTGGTGATGTGCCCCTGTAATCGCAGCTACTTGGGAGGTTGGGGCAGGAGAATCCCTTGAACCCAGGAGCTGAAGGTTGCAGTGAGCCGAGATCATGCCACTGCACTCTAGCCTGGGTGACACAGTGAGATTCCGTCAAAAAAAAAAAAAAAAGCTTAACATCACTGATTATGGGAGAAATGCAAGTCAAAACTACAATGAGATACCATCTCATACCAATCAGAATGGCTGTTATTAAAAAGTCCAAAAAATAACAGATGCTGACAACGTTGTGGAGAAAAAAGAACGCTTATGCACTGTTGGTGGGTGTGTAAATTTGTTCAACCATTGTGGGAGACAATGTGATGATTTCTCAAAGACCTAAAGACAGACATACCATTTGACTCAGCAATCCCAAATCATTCTATTAAAATGCACATGTATGTTCATTGCAACGCTATTAACAATAGCAAAGACATGGAATCAATCTAAATGCCCTTCAGTGACAGGCCGGATAAAGAAAATATGGCACATATACACCATGGGATACTATGCAGCCATAAAAAGAATGAGATAATGTCCTTTTCAGGGACATGGATGGAGCTGGAGGCCATTATCCTTAGCAAAGTAACACAGGAACAGAAAACCAAATACTGTATGTTCTCACTTATATGTGGGAGCTAAATGATGAGAACACATGGACACTTAGAGGGGAACAACACACACCGGGGCCTATTGGAAGGTGGAGGGTGGGAGGAGGGAGAGGATCAGGAAAAATAACTAATGGGTACTAGGCTTAATATCTAGGTGATGAAATAATTTGTACAACAACCCCGCCATGGCACAAGTTTCCCTATGTAACAAACCTGCACATGTACATTTGAACTTAAAATAAAAGTTAAAGAAATAAAGTTACACATTTCCTTCTGAGCACAGTTTTAGCTGTGACCCAGCACCATGTGATATTTTCATTACCATTCAGCCCAAGACAATTTCTAATGGCTATTTTTGATTTATTCCTTGACCAATGGGTGTTTTAGTTGCTCAACGTCCAAACATTCTGGTTAAAAAATTGTGTTGTTACTGATAGCTAGCTTAATTTCACTGTGGTTAGAGAACATACTCAGAATAATTTTAGTCATTTAGAATTTGTGGAGATTTGCTTTATGGCCCAGTATATGGCTAGTCTTGGTAAATAATCAATGTATACTTAAAAAGCAAGTATTTTCCATGGTTGGGTGTAGTGTTCTATATATGTAAGCCGCATCGAATTTGTTAATTGTATTGGTTGTTTAGATAGTCTATACCTTCATGACAGTTAATTTTATGTGCCGACTTGACTGGGCTAAGGGATGCCCAGATAGCTGGAAAACACTATTTCTGACATGCGTGTGATAGTGCTCCTGGAGGAGGTTAGCATTTGACTCCATAGACACAGTAAAGAAGATCACCCTCACCAATGTGGGTGGACATCATCCAATACACTGAGGCCAAAATAGAAGAAAAAGTGGAAGGAGAGTGAATTTTCTCTCCCTATCAGAACTGGGACATCCATCTCCTCTTGCCTTTGAATGTCAGCATTCCTGGTTCTCAGACCTGGTTCTCTGGACTTGGACCTGACAGATCATGAGCCTTATAATTACATGAGCCAATCTCCCATAATAAATCTCTTTTCATATACCTATCTATCTATCTATATATATTACGTGGTTCTGTTTCCCTGAAGAACTGGAATACAATCTTTATGCCTTTTTTGTGCATTTTTTGTTCTATTAGTTACTGAGTGAGAGGTATCTAAGTTTCCTTCCTTATTCGAAGTAGTACCTATACAAATGTACCTCTTTTAAAAAAATTTTTGAGATGGAGTCTCGCTTTATCACCCAGACCAGAGTGCAGTGGCGCAATCTCGGCTCACTGCAACCTCTGCTTCCTGGGTTCAAGCGATTCTCCTGCCTCAACCTGCTGAGTAGCTGGGACTACAGGTGTGCACTACCATGCCCAGCTAACTTTTTGTATTTTTAGTAGAGATGGGGTTTTACAATGTTGGTCAAGCTGGTCTTGAACTCCTGAGCTCAGGTAATCTGCCTGCCTCGGCCTCCCAAAGTGCTGGGATTATAGGCATGAGCCAGCATGCCCAGCCCTACAAATGTATCTTAAACATTTCATTTTATTTAATACTATGTCAATATACATTTAGTTGCCAATCTTTGGACATGGGGCCAATGTTTTTCCTTTGAGTATGGGTCCTCTCAAGATGGTTTCAGCCCAGGTATTCTCATGAGTCCACTTGACTGAAGAACACACTCATTCTTGTCCTGCCAAGCAGTGAGCGTGTGGGCTTCACTTGGGCCCCTCTCTATACTGCCAGCTCTCTCCAGTCCACCTGTCTCATGCATAAGTAGCCACCTTCAGGACAGGCAACCAGCAGGTGCTTCCTATGGTGCCATCTTCTCCAGCTCGGATGTCTTAGTTCATTTGTGTTGCTATAAAGTAATACCTAAAAGACTGGGTAATTTATAAAGAAAACAGGTTTATTTGACTCACAGTTCTGCAGGCTGTACAAGAAGCATGGCTCCAGTATGTGCTTTTGGTGAGGGATTCAGGAAGCTTTCACTTACGTTGGAAGGTGGAGAGCCAAGGTGTGCAGAGATCTCATGGTGAGAGAGGAAACAAAGGAGAGTGGGAAGGTGTCAGGTCTTTTAAACAAGCAGCTCTTGGGGGGAACTAATAGAGTGAGAATTGAGAATTGACTCATAACCATGAGGATGAGACCAAGACATTCATGAGAGCTCCATCCCTATGAGCCAAACATCTTCCACAAGGCCCCACCTCCAACATTGGGGATAAAATTCCAACATGAGATTTGGAAGGACACGCATCCAAACCACAGGACCAGAAATGCATGTTTATTAATCTAAGCTACTTGGCTGGTTCTAAACTTCTGGTTCCATCAGAATTACCAGGAGGGCCCATTAAGCCATAGACTGCAGGGCCCTGCCCTCAGAGTTTCAGATTTTATTGGCTGAGATGAAGCTCAATACTTTGCATTTCTAATAATTCCCAAGTGGCGCTGATGTTGCTGATGCAGGGGCCACATTTTGGGAGTCACTCATTTAGCCAATCGTCTTAATTTCATTCTTTTGGCCTCTGGTTGCTATGGCCAAGGACCTGTGATAGACCGCTTACTGCTGAGCAGTGTGCTGGGGGCTGAGGGGTCAGGGTGGGATTCTGGGGGAGTTTTCCTCACTCTTAAAAGGTTTTATAGAATAGCGGTTCACCACTTTTCCACCTCTGGATGTGGCTGTAAATGTGGCAGCAGGGGAACCATGGGGGGAGACAGGGCCCCTGTGCTGAAGATGGTGGGGGTGGCGGAAGATGCAGGGCACTGGAGTCTTAGAGGATAAGGACGTTCAGCTGGTGAATGAACCAATCCCGAGATGCCTCACCTCTGGGCCTTGCATTCTTGAGCGAATACCTCCTGGTTGTTTAACTTTTTGATGGGTCTTCCATGACTTGCATTCTCACGGGAGTGGTTACAGAAACCAAACCCCGGCCATCTTCCTGGGCCTCTGTGGACCTCGAAGCTTGGGTGGGACTGTCTCCTTCTCCCTGTAGTGTTGCCCGGGTTGCACGATGTCTCCCAAGTTTCACTGTTCCTAGACTCACCTGCCTGGAGTCCACCTGCTGCTGCTTTGTGTATTCACCTGCCTTTGCTCCCCTCCCCCCTGCAAATCTCAGCCCCCTCACTTTTTTTTCCCACCAGAAATACATGCCAGTGGAACACTTCAGGTGTGTGTGTTGAATTTCTTGAAGATTTGCAGGTTGACAGGAAGTCTCAGCGTGTCCCGTGTGGACTCCCGTCCCGCTGGCTCTGCCTCAGCCTCTCTCTTCCACCCCTCTCCAGGAACACCCACACCAAGGGTCTCACCTTCTACCCAAAGCACTTCTTAAGGTATTTTCCCCACACAATGATCTTCCCCTTCCTAAGAGGAATTGGGGTGATAAAGGGTGTGAATGTTCCTTTATCACCTGTGACTGTGGGTCTCAGACCATGTGAACATTTGGGGCAAAGTTATCCCAGAAGCCTTGGGAGGTGCAAACTCCTCCAAAGAAGGGGAAGGTTGGTGTTTCCATGCTGTGTTCTAAGATGGTCTTTCTCTGGAGGTTTAGGGGTTCCCCCAAAAGCCCAATGATTCCACCTGTCATGACTGAGGAGGAGGCGGTGCTCAGACAAGAGGCTTGAAATAGGTGGAGAGGGAACCACTTCTCCTGGAGCTAGACCGTGCATTCTTAATGGGGTGACAGCATTCCCAAGGGAGCAAATATTGGTTCTCAGGCAGGGGAGGGCAAAAGTTCTCACGTTTTTTATGCATAAAGCACAGATAGGCATTGCTGCATAAAAAGATGATCACATCTGTGGTATTACAATTGTATGGGTGCACAAATAAGAAAATAATGTCTGAAAAGGCTCCTAGTGGGGGTTGATAATTTTTTTAAAAGTCTGAGAAGCACTGACGCAGATGAGCTTCTGCCTTGGGGCAGCCTCAGCAGGCACCATCCAGTTGCTTGGGCCACATATCTAGGAGGTCTCCTCCATTGCTCCTTTCCTCCAATAGGTTTCAAAGCCTCCAAAAATGTATCCCCAACTATTCAAGGATCTGCTCGAATAGTGGCAACAGAAATGTTATTACCTGTAAAGCCTAAAATATTTACCATATAGCCTTTCGTTGAAACAGTTTGTGAACCCCAGCTGTAAATTATGAGCTACTTATGGCAAAGGACGGGTCTTAGGCCAGGTGTGGTGGCTCACACCTATAATCCCCATACTTCGGGAGGCCAAGGTAGGAGAATTGCTTGAGTCTAAGAGTTTGAGACCAGCCTGGGCAACATAGTGAGAGCCTATCTCTATTAAAAAAAAATAAAAATAAAAAGACGGGTCTTAGTGAACTCTGGAGCTCAGCCCAGATACTGGTGAACAGAAGTCAGTAAGTGTTGAAAGAGGAATAGCTGAGTGGATGAGCAATGAATGCAGTGCAAGCTCATTTGGTAGAAGGTGCACCTGCACAGTGTGAGAACCAGAAAGCCATGGAGTTTTATTCTAAAAGCAGAGTCCACAGTTCAAGTTTAAATCCAGCAACACTACGTTTCCCTCTGCTCCTGCCCTCATTTCTGTTATGCCATATTTGAATAAGACAGAGCTTTTTCTTATGAGGCTCAGATGACTAAAAATGAATTCTCTAAGTACTGCTCTCCTTTGGGAATCTTGAGCAGAGTCTATGGCGGTGAGGAAAAAAAATCCCTGGTTTAACGATGATCCTCGGAAAGGGGAAGTGTTTGCTTCATAATGAAAAATTCCATGTGTTGCAGACTCATCTGGGGCCTGTCCAGCTGGATTTAATTATGACTTTGCTATGAAGAACTTGTTACTGGGCTTTTTTAGACCTATAAAACTTTACAGCACCAAAAATTACAGTCATAGCTGCTAACAGGAGTTGAATGCTTGCTGTATTCAAGTTCTTGGCCAGCGGCTGACATGCATTACAAAAATCCTGAGGCTCAGAGAGGGAAGTGACCTGCTCAAGTTCACACAACTGTCAAGTGGTAGGGCAGGGATTTGACAAGATCTGATGGACTGCAAATTCTCTGTTCTTTTTACTCAATCAGGAGATTAATCATAGTAATAAAATAATACTAGTTGACTGTTAGGATACAGATTCTATAGACCAGGCTCTTTTAGAATGAACAAAGAGAATAAGGAAGTTTCCTTAATCTAGGGGATGGGATTCCAGGATTTTAATGAAGTAAGAAGGAAATGAATTGGATTTTAGGGTAGTGCCTCATGCAGGAGAGTCACACTCGAAGGCTGGTCTTCATGCCACCTGTCCCATCTGGATGGCAATTGACCATCTTGCTTGCCTCCCCCTCTGTCCTACCACCCTACTGGTCATAGCCTGACCACTGCTCTGTCCCCACCAGGTCCCCCCTGGTTATCTTCCGACTGCCTCTCTTCCTTCAATTCTCACTGCTCCTGACCAAGCTCAGGCTGGAAACCTGGCCTCTCTCCTCCACCACCTCAAGTGCTTTGAAATTCTGTCTCACAGAAAGTCATCAGTTCCACTCTTGGCTCTATCACCACTTTGCTTTATCACATGTTATTCTGCCGCCCAGCGACCATTCCCTGCTCTGGTGACAGCATGGTGTGTGCTTTTGGAGAGCTGCTACTCTCTGGCACTTATCCAGGGTGTTTGGGTGGCTCCGATGCTGTCTCAAACTCCAGGGCTGAGTCCAGGCCTGTCTGGTCAGCCTCTGTCTATAGTGACAGAGGTTCATGGATGGAGACATGACCCAAGACAGATCACGGGGACTCAGTTCTGGGACTTTTGTTGCTGCTGTTGGAAAACTTCTCTTTTGTACATTGGAGCTTCCTGAAGCATCAGTGACACAAACCCGAATCTAAATAAAGTCAGCCTAGAGGAAAACAGAGCTGAGAAGTGGAGAGAGCCACCATGATCCAGCGATTCCTGAGGCTAAGATACTCCCTGCATTTCCAAATACCAGAACCAATAAATCCCGTCACCTCGGTTTAACTCGGTTTCTGTCCATTTATTAGTTGTGACTAATGAGGAAATGGAATGGCATTCTCTCTCTCTATTTCAGTTTCTTCAAAAAGAAAAAAAAATTATGGTTCTTTGTCCAACGAATTACAATGTTGAAGCTGTAAAATTAAAACTAAAATAATTTTGCAAAATTATTTAATCAAAATTTATATTCTCTATAACTGCTATATAAATGTATTGTAATATATATTCTCATGTATGAACCAAGTTGTATATGTATTTATATGTTAACATATACGAATATTAGGCCCCTGGAATTGTAATAGACAGGTGAATAAGCTTGTTCTGATCACAAGGAGCCCTTTCTCCAACGTGGCAACACAGGGAAATCGGCAAGTACTTTCCAATGTGATGGGTGCTGTGATAGAGGTGGGGTGAGGGAGGAGGGTGTCTGAACTAGACAGGCGTGATATTGGAGAAAGGGGATGGAAGGCTATCTATCTGAACAAGAGGGATGGAAGACTATCTGAAGGATGAGGAAGAAAAGAAGAGAAATCCATTCAAGGGGGAACAGCTTGCATACTGCACCATGTGGCTGAAACCAGGCAAGCCCACCAGTGCATCTGGAGCCTACAGTGACTATAGCAGTTACCAGGCGGCCCCTGACAACGATGTTCCCTGGTCCACTGCCTGAGCTACAGAGAAACTGAAGGATACGCTTTAACAGCTCTCCATTGTCAAGATGATGCTCTCTTGCAACATTGGATTTTGAGAATATCTGCCCCTAACGGTGCAAATTCACCAAAAGCCCAGCCTGAGAATGTATGTCTGACACATAGATGCCTCACAAATATTTGTTGAGTGATGAAAGCTAAGAATATGTTCCAAAAATTGTTCTAAAATTAAACTTCATTTAAAATTCATATCTAGTAGCTATTAGCTCTTTCATAGTCACCCCACCTTCTTTTTTCTTTACTTACCTGAAATGTACACATCTACGAGATTTTAAAAGGATCATGGATATTCAGTTATTAAACTCCCCCTCCTCGAATATTTTACCTTCATAGTAGATGAGGAAGTCTGGATAAAATAAGGAGAAAAAGGAAGACATTTTATACTTATTAAGCATTACTGTATGGATCTGTGGATGCTGATATTTAATTCTCATCACCACCCTGGAAGTAGGAAGTGTTCTCCTGGATTTACAGACAAAGACATGGAGGGGGTCAGGGTCACAGGTGGTAAGGGGAGGGCTTGTATCAAAACTCTGACTCAGCCGGGCGCAGTGGCTCATGCCTGTAATCCCAGCACTTTGGAGGGTCAAGGTGGGTGGATCATGAAGTCAGGAGATTGAGACCTTCCTGGCTAACACGGTGAAACCTTGTCTCTACTAAAAATACAAAAATTAGCCGGGTGTGGTGGCATGTGCCTGTAGTCCCAGCTACTTGGGAGGCTGAGGCAGGAGAATCGCTTGAACCAGGAAGGTGGAGGTTGCAGTGAGCCAAGGTCGTGCTATTGTACTCCATCCTGGGTGACAGAGCAAGACTCCGCCTCAAAAAAAAAAAAAAAAAAAAAAAAAAAAAAAAGGGGTGGGGGCAGGAGGGAAACATCTTCAGCTCGTGTGGAACAATATGTTAAAAAGCCTTTTAAGTTCCCCTAGTCCAGCAGCGCTGAGGCAAGTTTTCCCCCGTAATGTCATATATTGTTGAATATGAGGTGAGTCTTTCCCTGCTGGGATGCTTAATTTTTTTTTTTTTTTTGAGATGGAGTCTCACTCTTTTGCCAGGCTGGAGTGCAATGGTGTGATCTCAGCTCACTGCAACCTCTGCCTACTGGGTTCAAGCGATTCTCCTGCCTTAGCCTCCTGAATAGCTGGGACTACCGGCATGTGCCACCATGCCCAGCTAATTTTTGTATTTGTAGTAGAGAAGGGGTTTCACTATGTTGGCCAGGATGGTCTAGATCTCCTGACCTCGTGATCTGTCCACCTCAGCCTCTCAAAGTGCTGGGGTTACAGGTACAAGCCACCGCGCCTGGTCTGTGATGGTTAATTTTGTGTGTCAACATGGCCGGGCTGTGGTGCACACCAATTTGGTGAAATGCCAGCCTAAGCGTTGTTGCGAAGGTATTTTTTAGATGTGATTAACATTTAAATCAGTGGACTTCGAGTGAAGCCAATTAGCCTCTGTAATGTAGGCGGGCTTCATCCAACCAGTTGAAGGCCTTATGAGAAAAAGACAGATTTTCTGGAGGAAGAAGAAATTGTCCATAAGAGGGCAAGGGTTTCCAGATTGCTACTTTGTGGAATTCAGACTCCAAATTGCAGGATTAACTCTCACCTAAGTCTGCAGCCTGCTGGCCTGCCCTATAGATTTTAGACTTTCCAGCCTCCACAATATCATAAACCATATTTTAAAATCTCTCTATAAATACATGTTCTGTTTCTCTGGAGAACCTGACTTGTATACCCCCTAAAAATGTCAGAGAAGATAATACAAAATATTTAGTTTGGAGTCCTCCTGAAATTATTTAATTAATTAATTAATTTATTTATTTATTTTTCTAGAGATGAGGTCTTCCTATGTTGCCCAGGCTGGTTTCAAACTTTTGGGTTCAAGTGATTCTCCCACCTCAGACCCTCAAAATGCTGAGATTACAGGTGTGAGCCACTGTGCTAGCCCCCAAATTATTTTAAACAGCAGCAAAATACTATTTGGAAAAAATATATTGACCTGAAACAATCTCATCCAATGTTATTTTGGAAACCTACGGAGATCACTGCCGGAATCTGTACATAAAGGAAGCAGATAAGTTATCCCCCAATTACTTCACATGATGGAAGAGATTCAAGTAAATTATTGATGGTATTAGATAGAAACATTATGGTCTTCTTGGCTCATTTACCACTTCTTTGGGTAGCATGATTGATGAAGAGAGCATTTGCCCAGCTCTGACTCTGTGCCAGGCATTGCACTGGGTGTTGGGAATATAGTGGTGACAAAATGAAGGCCCTGTCCTAGAGCTCATGTGGCCCTGGGGGTCAGAGGACATCCACAGGTAAAACAAAGGTGTTGAGCAAAGGCGGCTCATGCCGTATTAAAACATGGCTTAAAACAATTCTGCCGCCCCTTTAAAATTTTCTCCAGTGGGAGTTACTTCCCCTGTCTCTGCATAAAAGTCCTAGCAGGTACCATGGCTTTTCTCCTCACTCTAAGGTTTGAGATAGTTCAACAGTCACTTCAAGTTGGAAATATAGTTTTAATGCATTAACTAGAAAGCTTAGTGCAATATACTAATCCAAGTTCTGAACTGATTTGGCTTTAAATCTGTTCTGCCTGATGCAATCTGGAAGCTGGCTGTGGGGAAGAAGCTTCTCCTAGAATCTTCGCTCTCCTCCACTTTGTCCTTTTCTTGTCCCCAATCCCCCCAGCTTGCTGCCCCCTCTGGGTGAGAAGGGGAGAAGAGGGGTCTTTCTTGATTTGTTTCTGTCCTCTGTGAGAAACATGGATTCCTTGGTGAGGCAGGTGCCTATGGATGCTCCTTCTCTTGTGGGCTGCTTTTGTGTACTTTTTTGGAAGTTCCCTGATGGGCTCCTCTACCTGTAGGTCCTCTGACCCATCTTTATTTTGGGTGGTTAGTTTCCACTCCTTTCTCCAACCTGTAGTTCAATCCAGTTATCTGCTGCTGGGGTATCTTGGTCTCTCTCAGCTGCCCTGATAGAGATGAGGTCTGACAGGCTCCATGGCAAGCCCACTCAGGCCTTCTCTCCTACATGACCTCATTTGGTCCCTAGGGAGCACTCAGGCATCCTTGGCCTTGACAGCCTGGAAGTGTGGCAGTGCCGTTGCCAGCCCATCACACCTTCATTTTCCTGGTGGTAGTCAAACTCCAGCCCATGTGTGGCACTCCCAGTGTGGGGGTCAGGCTCCCATCTAAGTAGCCCTGCAGAAGAACCCCCTTACCGGGTGGGGGTCATGTCTGAGTTGAGTAGTCCTGGGAAAGGACCCCTTTAATTAAGTGGGGGAGAGGATGGGACTTTCAGCACAGCTCTCTCTATAATGAGCCAACTCACAAAATTCTCGCTCCTCCATTTTTTGACCTTTTTATATTCTGGAAATAGTTCTCAAGAATTTCCTTTAAACATCTGCAGTGGTTCCTCCTTTGGAAATGTCATGTCTATTGTATCTTCATGTCTGAATGAAAATTCAACTTTAATGCCTTTTTACATACATAAATAAAATTGTGCAACAGAATACACAATAGATAACATATCATGTCCTTTGAATTCAGTCTTCATCACTTACCACGTGGCCTTCAGCTGTGACTTAAAACTCTTGGCTTAATTCCCTTCTCTGAAAATTGGGAGTAATAGTATTGACCTCACGGGATTGTTGTGAAGACCTAAGATGATGGAAAGTTCTAGCACTGTGCCCAGCATCTCCTAGGCACTCAATAATTTGAGCTGTGATGATCTATTGTATGGCAATGGGTAATGAACAGGCAAGAAATAACTCACTGGGAGGACTCATGCCCCGTTATGAAGACAGACTGAAAACAAAAAAGGACTGAAGTATTGCTCCTGGTTTCGTTTTCCTATTTAAAACACCCACAAACAAAAAATTAGCTTCTCCATTTGAAAAAAAGTTTAATCAGAAAAATTTTTAAATATAAAAGAGAACAAAGTCACATAATCTCAACATGATTATTAGTTTGAAATTCTTCTATGCATCTTTTTACATGGTTGTAATCATATTGCGTATCAAATTTTGTACCCTTTTCCCCCATAGATATTATATTGTAGACATTTTTCTATTTTATTATATATCTTAATAACTATAATTTTTAATGACAGCATACTATTTCTTTGAGGAGATAAATGATAATTTACTTTGCTGTCTTCCAATTCTTTGACATTTAGGTGGTTTCTATTTTCTGCTACTTTCATAAATTGAGTCAGTTAGGGTTCTTTGTTGGCAAGTAACAGAAAACAACTCTGGATAGCTTAGGCAGGAAAGGAATTTGCTTGAAGGATACCCAGGAACTCACAGAGTTTGCAAGGGGGTTGAGGAACCAGGTGAATAAAAAGACCAGGATTTGGGGATGTTCTGGGGGTCTGAGCGTCAGGAGCTGCTTGACAGTGGGGTGATGGCTCTGCTGTTAGAGTGAATACACGCTGGCTATGGTTTCCTGTCCTTGTCAGATCCGGACACAAAGTCCCTAGAGAGAAGGTGATGGAACTAGCCTGGGGCTTGTACTTAGCCCTAGGAGCAGTGAAGTCTGAATGCCTAGATTCACAGCAGGACCAAAACAGTACGTGGTAGTGGCAGGGGCATAAACTCCTCAAAGAAAATAAGGGCATTGGTAGTAGGTGACCAGTGAACCAAGTTTGCACTGTATAAATACTCCATCCTTGCACATGTAGCTCTTTCTAGATTTTGGAATTATTTTCTTAGATGAAATTTTCCGAAGTGGAATGACTAGGTCAGAGGATAGAATTTTGGGGGTGGCTCTTGATGTCCATTATTGAACAAGAGAGTACAGGAACAATCCTATTAGAAATATTCGAAAGAGGTAGTCAGTTAAAATGAGGGAATCAAGAATTACACAAACATACCTTAAGCGTTTTATTTTACTTATGTCTGTATCTAAATCTGTATACTGCTCATCTTTTGATGCAGGGCCAATGTCTTGGTGTGTGTCCTCTCTTTGGAGTTGTGTGTTATCTTTCCTGCACATGCATGATCCACAATGCATTATCCAAAATTTCCAGTCTAGGATTCTGCAAAAGGGAGCAATGACTTAGAGATCCTTGTGAAACCATCTGAATGCGGCATCCCTCTGAACGTTTAAGATTACTACCCCCTTCAAATCCATTTGCTTGCCCACGCTTAACTCTACGACCATAATTTTGCATGAGTGACTTGCTTTTTTTGAGCCTTTCCAAAGCCTTTAATTTAGTTTTCATTGAAACAGTAACTCTCTTATTTATCCTATTCTTATGTAATTGGTTTCTATAATGTTTATTTTAATCACATAATTTTAAAAAATGGCTCAAGAGGCATTAGGAGGCTTGAGAACAAATACAACTCACTCCTGGTAAGCAGACAGCTCAGCTAGTGAAAGCTTCAGGACGCAGAGCACAGGGGAGCAGCCCCCAGTGTGGAGCGATAATGACCCTGTGGGTATCTGTCCACCTGCTTCACAGAGAGAATGGTGAGTTGGCTAAGTGGAGAGGTTTAGGAAAAATTCTTCTGTGCCAGTTTAAATGAACTCTCTTCATATCTTATACAATAATAATGCATTAGCAAAGCCATGAATTTGACCAGGGCACAGTGCGTGTGTTTAGTTCTATGTCCTGTGTATTTGTGTAGCTATGACAACAATCAAGATATAGAACACTTGCATCACCATAAAGCATCTCCTCTGTGCTACCCTTTTTACTCACGCCCATCCCTTTCTCCCCTGGCAACAACTAGTTTATTCTCTGTCTCTATAATTTTGTCATTTGAGAGTGTTATTTGAATGAAATCATACAGTGTTTGCCCTTTGAGATTGACTTGTATCAGTCAGCATAATACCCTTGAGACGTACCCAAGTTGGTGCATGTGTCAATAATTCATTCCTTTTTACTGCTGAGTAGTTTTCCATGGTATGAACGCACCACAGTTTGTTTAGCCATTCACCTACCTGTTTTGCTATTTCCAGTTTGGGCTATTACCAACGAAGTTGCTATGAGCAATCACATACGGGCTTTTGTGTGGACATATGCTTTATTTCTCTGGGATAAATGCCCAGGAACGCAATTGCTGGGTCGAATGGTAAGTGTGTGTTTAGTTTCTAAAGAAATTGACAAACCATTTTGCAGCATGGCTGCGCATTTTACATTGCCGCCAGCAATACACGAGATAGCTAGTTTCTCTACATCTTCACCAGCATTTGGTATTGTCAATATTTGTTATTTTAGCTGTTCTAATAGGTGGATAGTGATATCTCATCATGGTTTTAACTTGCATTTCCCTAAATGGCTAGTGATACAGAACATCTTTTCATGTGTATTTGTGTTGGGGTTTGAGGGATTTGGGGCTGATCAAGGAATATAATATGACCACAAGAAGCAGCAACACACAACAAGTGTTTGTTGGGTGGCACTTGGACAAGGTTGAGTGAAAGGGGACGTTCCCTCATAGCAGGAGTCTTTCCAGAAGCTATGGTGCAGTGCACAGGTCCCATACTCAGAAGGGGAGGAGGGCAGGGAGCTCTCAGGGGAGAAAGATAACAGGCCTGGCTTACATGTATAGGTGATGTCACTTAGCAGCATAGCATGGAGTCTCTGTGTCACAGAACTCTAAAGGGTCATAGTAGTTTGGGGTCTTATAACTGCAAGCCTCTAGCTTATCAATAGTCTGCTGATATGTGGTAAAATTTTGCCAGGTATATAAAGCAGAGAAGCTTTAAATAGCTAAAATTCTGCCTGTTGGGCAGACTTCCTTCCTTCCTTCCTTCCTTCCTTCCTTCCTTCCTTCCTTCCTTCCTTCCTTCCTTCCTTCCTTCTTCCTTTCTTCCTCCCTCGCTCCCTCCCTCCTTCCCTCCCCCTCTTCGTTTCCTTTCTTTTCCTTTCCTTTCTTCCTTCCTCCCTTCCTCTCTTTTCTTTTCTTTTTTCTTTTCCTTTCCTTTCTTCTCTTTTCTTTTCACAAATGGATGTGTAAACATTTGACCTTGGTGCTAGCAGGCTCTTGAGTTAATGGATCTCAGCCTGCAGTGAAAAAATAAACAACCTGGGGACCAATATGCAGAGACCATCTCTGACTCATTCATGTAACAGTTTGACATCTGTTTATTCTTTGACGTAATGTCTCTTCATGTCCTTTGTCCATTTTATAATTGGATTGATTTTTTAAAAAATGAGTTTTGGGAGTCCTTTCTATGTTCTAGTTATAGGTCCTTTGTCAGATAGGTGTTTTGCAAATATTTCCTCCCAGTCTGTAGCTTGTCTTTTCATTGTCTTATCAGGATCATCTCCCTCTGAGATGCTGATGACATGAATGGTGGATCTTTTATTATAGTTCAGTATGTCCCTATATGAACAAATGGCTTTGTTCATTATTTTTCGGTTTATTTTTTCTCTGTTTTTTTCAGACTAGGTAATTTCTGTTGTTTCATCCTCATGGTCACCGATTCTTTCCTCTGTCCTCTCCATTCTGCTGTTGAGCCCATCCAGTGAGTTTCATTATTTTGGATGTTGTACTTTTTAGTTACACAATTTCTATTTTTTTTCTTTATATCTCCTATCTCTGTGCTGACACTTTCTATCTCTTTGTTCTACTTTCTATTTTTTTTTTTTTTGTTTCAAGTATGTTCGTAATTGCTTGTGGAAGCATTTTAATGATGACTGCTTTAAAATCGTTGTCAGAGAATTCTAAAGTCTGTGCCATGCGAGTATTGCGATCTGTTGATTGCTTTTTAAAATGCAGTTTGTGATATTCATGGTTCTTATAATGATGAGCGTGTTTTTTTAGTCGAATCCTGGACATTTTAGGTATTATTTTATAAGATTCTTGTTCTTATTTCAATTTTGTGCTTCAGCAGATATGCTCTGACACTGCTCTGACTCTGGCAGGTGAAAGAGAGAGAGCACCGTTTCATTACTGGCCGGTGAGGGTAGAAGTCCAGGTTCCCCACTCAGCCTCTGTCTACATTGAGGGAGAGACACTTTTTGTTAGTGCTGGATGGAGGTGGGAGTTTAGTCTCCTCACTAAGACTTTTGCTGGGAGAAGAAAGGGCACCCCATTGCTGTTCCACGTGTAGACTCTCCACTGAGACTGCGAGGGTAATGGCTTTTTACCACTAAGCAGTGATGAAAGTTATGACTCTTCATTTGGCCTCTTTTGATCCTACGCCAGTGAGGAGAAGAAAGAACATTTCATTTCCATCAGGTGGAGCTGGTCACCATGGATACCATGGTGCTTAGGGAGTGGTGGACACGGCAGAGGGATAGAGATGTCTTGTTACATCATCATAAGTGTGAAAATCCAGGCTCTGCATTTGGCCTTTGTTGGCAGAGTGAGAGTGGAGCAGAAGTTGTCCCCCCGACCCTTGTGTGTTTTACTGGAGCAGAAGAGCTATTGTCTAAATGTTTTCTGTCTGGCTTGACTGTGGCTTTCCCAGCCCTTTGGCTAGAAAGAGCAGGTGTTTCTTCTGTTTGTTTTGTTTGTCCATGGTCACTGGCATTTCCAGATTGCTAACTTTTCTGCTATACAGCCTGGGATATCTGAGGCAGAAAGAAACCCAGGGAACTCACCATAGTGATGTTTGTTGAGTTCCAAAGTCTCCAGCTCTTCTGCCTTCTTCTTTCCCCTTTTCAGCATCTTTTAAAATTTGTGTTATGAATACCATCCAGGATCCCTAGTTATACTTAGCAGGACAAACAGGAAAAAGCATCTCTGTTCCACCTTCCCAGAGCTGTTTGTTTACCATTTTAGTTTCCTTTTTTTGTGAATTAATTGCGACACATTTTACCCTATTTATCCAAAGCCGCCTTATTTGTATTCTTTTTTAAATTCTGTCTTACCAATTAGTTTTAGCTCCATGTGTAATAAGTACATTAGTTCATTAATCTCCAGGGGGTGGGGTTGTGCATTATTTTAATTGTCCTATTTATTCTGGTAATAAGGCATTTTTTTGAAAAGTTAATGAAGCAGACTAACACACTAAGAATTTAAGTAGGTCATGTTTTCTTGGAGATAGTCTTATCATAAAAGAGAAAAAAAATATATTTTTTTCCTGCTTTTTAGGTGAGACTTTGTGTCCTTGAAGCCTGGGCTTCTTTTTACCTCCTGGAGAGAGTTTACAGATTTTTGTCCATGAAATCTTGGCCTGTGGAAGAGATTAAGCTGCACTGCCCAAGAAGACAGGGTTGGGTTATATGATTTAGGGGGTACAGGTGAAGAGCAGTCCAGTTCTGAAACAGCCTATTTACCTGCTGAGGAGGGTGGCAGGTTTCCTGGCATGCTAGAGATCAGGACCTCCTTAGGAGTGTTCCTAGAAGTTGTAAGACCTTGTAGATGGTATCTCTGCGACTCACCTGCAGCAGTGCCCAACAGATGGTGGAAGAGGGTGAGTGTTCCCCGGGGGCCTTTTCATAGCAGAAAGAGCAGGTGGACAGGGAAAACCACCCTGAATTAACAGCTGGGTTTGCCATTATTTTCTTGAGACCATAATCCCTGAGAGGTTGTACAGCTCAGTGGAAGTGGAGGGACTCCTAATATGATTTCTTGTGGATTTCACACTCTTCTTGGCCAGTAACAACTTACAATCAGAGCTAATATGATATAGAAAATTTAGGAAATGTGATATGTCATTCTCTTTTCTCTCCGTGGGGAAATTATAACATACTTTTCTATATTTGTTCCCAAGTTTTCTACAATGGCACGCATCCATTTTAAAATTAGGAGATAAGAAATGTTGTAAGCAATACATTAATCCTTCTGTTGCTAAATATGCTTAGATATTTTTAAACCAATTTGATTTTTAAGTTTCAGTTTTAGTTAAACATGTTTTTGATAAACAGAAAGTTTAAAATGCTGTTTATTTCATCAAATTTGCCCACATTAAACTAAAAAAATTTTAAGCTTAAGAAGCTAACAGCTCTATCCACCACCCAAGTGGTCAAAGAAATACTCAGTTTTATTTTCTCATAATTTTTCCATAGATATACATTAGGACATTACCATGGGACCTTTGCTCAATTTCAGTTGAGCCATGAAGACAATAGATGTCTTATTTCAGGTTAAGACTTCCATGCAGAGATTCAGAGTAAATGATCTAAAACTGTTGGGTGACCTTTAAGTCCTCAAAGTTATATATAAAAAAGGAGAGATTAAAGGAGATTTGGGGAAAAGATTTTCTGCTGGTAAAAATCTAAAGCATGTAGAGAGTAGCCTTTAGTGATAGTTTGAAGGGCTGGTATAGAAAGAAGCTACCTTCTCAGAGTTTCCTTGGTCAGAGAAAGTGTGAGTGCTTCCTATGGGTTAGATGTGGGCAGCAAATGGAGTGGGTGTGATGTGGTCTCTGCAGAATTCAAGGATGGTCCGTAAGATAAATTACCAGGTTTAATCATATTCCAGGCCCAGCAAGTATGATGTGAGCTATGACATCATCAGTCAGCTGCGAAGTTTCCGACTCCATTTACCTCTTCCTCCTGCTTTCACTGAGCCCTAGAGGGATCAGAGACTGTGGTTAGCAAACTTGTAGAGAAAGTGGAAGGTGGGGAAATAAAAAACGTGAATGCATCTCTTATGTGTAGACTTCTTTCCACTCAAGTCCTGAGCTGAGGAAAGAGGGAGAAGTCTTATTTATAAATCACGTGAAGAAATTTTTTAAATTACCATATTATGTCACAGGAATAGATGTTTAAATCACTGAATGGAGAAAGTGTTTTGAGGCTTAAAGAAAATTGGGATTTGAAGTGCCCAAAGAACTAACTTATATTACCGACCAGAAAAGTCACAGGACTTCCCAATTTTGAGGAGAGAATCCCTTTGTGGCTTACACTGCTGACAAGGTGGGTGTCATTTTGAAAGCTGTTCCTGCTGGAGACATAATTTATGGGCTAAGAATTACATTTCATGGTTTTACAAACCTCCAGCAAGAGAAGTAATTAATTATCTCTGATTCAAGCATTTAACCTTCTTAACTGTTTCCAAATCCCACATTGGTTGGTTGGTGGTTTGTTTCTGTCCAGTCTTCTAAATAACGAATAATAATCCCTTCTTAATTTTCGTAAGAGTTTTTGTGAAATTGGTTTTATTTCTCTTGTGAGTAATAGATTTACTAGTGAAGTCGTTTGGTCTAAAGTTTTTTTGTGTGTGTGTGTGAAAAGATTTTAAATTTCAAATTCAATTTCTTGAATAGATACAGGGCAATTCACATTTTCTTCCTGTGCCAGTTTTGGTAATTTGTGTCTTTTAAGAAATGTGTTCATTTATCAAGTTTATTGGCATAGGATTGTTTAAAATATTTCTTTATTATACTTTTAATATTTCTAGGATCTGTAGTGATGTCCCTTTATTGGAATATAGCTTGTTCATTTGTGTTTATTTTTTTTCTTAATCCATGTAGCTAGAGGTCTTTTTTTCAAAAAAATTTTTTTCAAATAATCAGCTTTGAGTTTATTATTCTTAAAGTTTTTATTGTTTGACAATTTTCTATTTCATTAATTTCCACACACATCTTTATTGTTTTCTATTTACTCTTTAACTTGAGTTTAATTTTCTCTTCTGTTTTAACATTTAAAGGTAAACTCTTAGATAACTGGTTTCAGGTCATTCTTTTTTAAAACATCCTGAAGTATTTACAACTACACATTTCCCTCTAAGTACTGATTTAGCTGCATCCAATTGTTATGTTTTGTTTTTACTTCATTCGGTTTAAAGTATTTTACTTTTTTTTGTGATTTCTTCTTTGACCCATGGACTATTTAGATGTATGTTGTTAAATTTATAAATATTTAGTGCTTTTTTGATGTCTTTTTGTTATGGATTTAATATTTAGTTCTACTGTGGTTAGAGAATATATACATTATTTCAGTCTTTTAAAATGTACTAAGATTGGTTATGACTCAGCATATATTCTGACAGTGTTTGACCAGAATGGATATTCTACGGTTGGTGGGTATTGTCTTTGGCCTCAGGTTTTACTATGTTCTCTCCACTCTGGGTGGTAGGTACTCAAATGCTTCCCAGCTATGTGGGAGCAATGGGATTTGTTCAGCTGGTAGGTCCTCAGCAGCTGTTTTTTGCACAGTCCTGTAGAGTTTCATCCTATGCACATGAAAATTAGCATCTTTCCAAAGATAGGTACAGAAGACCTTACACAGATTTTTGGAGAATTTTCTCTGCTTAGCTCTCTCCTTTCTGGTATTCTTCCCCACAAACTCCAGTCATCTCTGTCCTCTAGTGTTCAACTCAATGAGATTTTCAGTCTCTGTTTGGGCTTCTTCTCCCTATGTTGAAGTCCAGATATTACCTACAGACAGAAAACTAATTCATCAATAAAACTCATCTAATTTGCTTATCTACTCTAAGTAAAAGTCTTTTCCTATCTATTGTCCAATGTCTGAAAAGAAAAGTGTTTTTTTTTTTTTTAACATTTTGTCTCCCCTTTTTAAGGTATTTATGGTATAGACATGGGAAATTTCTTATAGGTGAGTTTGAGCAAAGACTAATGAAGTGAGCAAGCAAGCCAAGTGGATATGCGTGGGAAAGCAATCTAGCAGGGAGGGAAGACAGTGGATCAAAGGCTTTGAGGTTGAAGGTTTGGCTTAAGTACCATTTTCCTTACTTTATAGTGAGGAACCTGGAGATCATAGAGGTAAGCCACTTACTCAAGTCCTCACAAGTAGAAAAAGGAAGACTCAACCCACACCTGAAAACAGAGACTGAGATCCTTCCCCCCAGTCTCATTGCCTCCCCTGAATGCTGTCGTGTTAGTGAAGAGGTGATTTATGGACTATGATTAACCAGTGGGACTTGTTATCCCAAGAGGTTTTATGAGCTGAAAACATAAAGTGCTTCAACATGTGCTTAGACAAACTCAAGGGTGGTAGGTTTGAATGGCTAATGGGCACCAAGGGAATTTCCTGTGAATGTTTGTTAGTCCTGCTAATGGCACTGTGTCAAAACGTTTTTTCTTTCCAATGCTCAGCATGTTTTCCCGGGGCTGAGAAGAGTGCTCTCTTGTCCAACACAGCCAAGTCACTTTTATAACTCCATATAGATGGGAGCCATGAATGAGGTGTGTGAGTTAATCATAGTTACCGTTACTAAAATGCATAGTATACTCCAGGTACTTTATATATATTGAATCTGCACCAACTTCTATGCAGTAGCTATTATTGCACTATTTTATTGTGCAAGAGAGTTCCATGAAATAACTTTCCAGTCCACCCAGCTTGTAAGCCAGCGTTGTATGTTTGCCTACTCTGTTTCTGCTACATTTTGCTCTACTGTTGGCTAAACTTTGGGACAGAAGGACATAGTATGCTTATTTTTTTTGTCACTTCATGACAGATGAGATGTTTTCCTCTCTTTCTTATTCCCTGTGCTTTCTGTAGAAAGATTAAGAGAACAGCAGATATAGAAGTCAAGGAATGTTGCAGAGAGGTTATTTTCCCTTCTCTTCCAAGGCTGTGGTTTTTTGGGTTTTGGGTTTTGATTACTTTGTTGGGGGAGGGGTTGTGAGTTACAAGTTTTAGGATTATGAATGGGGAAGAGCTTGGAGCTGAGGATGTGTTGGATGGGAGAAGAATTGAGCCGAGGTTCTTAGATGTGGGAAGTGGTGCACATGCCAAATCCCAGGAAAAGAGAGAGAGGACAGACTCCAGCCAGCAACGTGGGCTTCTACTTCACAGAGGTTGGGAGGATAGGAGGAACCGGTCACCAGGAGACAGGAAGAAGACTGTGGGGGGTGACTCAGCATCCAATAGCTGATTTGACTACTGTGAAGTTTTCACTACTACAAGCACAGTGTTAGGACTGCTTGCAAAGGGTGGGTATAGATTTCTAGGCATGACTCCTGATACTGGGGCATGGAGCTTCATGTAATTTTGTGGAAAAATTTATATGTCAAGATGTTCAATGCAACTAGTCACCTTAATACTGGCATAAAATAAAAATACTGGTATTTCTGTATTTCAAGTAATATCATATAATATAATTTTATTAATTAATTAAAAATTAAAAGAGAAAATTAATTTAATATTTGGCATTCGATAAGATAAGTAAAAATGAATAAACACAATAAAAAGACATTTGCTACAATTCAACAAAAATTTATTCACATTTTAAAACACAAAGCAAAAACATCTATAAAAATACATCCACTATTATTCTATTTTTTTTTTTTTTGAGACCCAGGCTGGAGTGCAGTGGTGCAGTCTTGGCTCACTGCAGCCTCTGACTCCTGGGTTCAAGCGATTCCTCCACCCCAGCCTCCTAAGTAGCTGGAATTACAGGCATATGCCACCACACCTGGCTAATTTTTGTATTTTTAATAGAGATGGGGGTTTCACCATGGCCAGGCTGGTCTCGAACTCCTGACCTCAGGTGATCCACCCACCTCGGCCTCCCAAAGTGCTGGGATTGCAGGCCTGCGTCACTGCATCCGGCCACTATCATTCTAATTTCAGTGAGCAGCTGACACTGGCTCTGTTGCCTTTTGCAATGTCAGTCCTCCGCACTACAGACCCTCATGCAGCTCTCCCACGGGGCTTCTGTGCCTTCCTGCAGGGTTTCCTTTTTTGAGCTGAGCTTTCAGGAAAACCACTTCTGAGTGAGGGTTCTAGGTTGTCAGCAGGTTTGAATTCTCTCCCTCTTTACCTAGAGCAGTAGCCTTGCCCCAGGTTTCAAATCTCCCCTTCCACAACTTCAGAGACTTCCTCCAAAGCCTCCTCAGGCCTGGTCCACATCAGCACTTACGTTCTGGAGTATGGGGGTGGTGGTGGTGTGAAGGCAGTTGTAGATCCTGAGTGCTTAAGAGGGTCTGCAGCGAGGCCCAAGTGAGGTTATCAGACACAGGGGGAAGGTCAAAGGAGGGAAGGCTTATAGGCAGAGCCAACAGTGGTGGATAAATTTCATACACAGGGCCCAAAGATACTGCTATGTCTTAAAAATAGCAATCTTTAGAAGAGTAGAAGAATATCCGAATTAGCATTGCAATCATTAATTGCACCATTATCTCTGAAAGGAAACTATTTATAACCTTCTGAATGTTCAACTCAAAGGACTTGCCTAGATGAGTATGTGTCCCAGTGATGAAATATCAGAGGACCGTTGACTTGTAATGTCAAACGATGTTTAATAATATGAAGAATGCTCACAATACAGTGTTAGGTGAATGAGTCAGTGTAAATATTCTATATTCAGCCTGACCTAACAAAAAAAGACACTGGAAAATACATTTGGGAAAAGTATGCCAAATGTTGGAATGGGGAACCAAGAAGGAAAAATGGAGCTAAGCTCCAGTGTTGCCATCGGGGGCCAGGCTGGGCCCTAGCGAGACCCTGCTCAATTTCAGGAAGTAAACATATCTCTGAGGCATGGAGCCAGATGGGAGGTAGTATGGATTTCTGCTTCTCTGTTCCAAAGAAACAAAAAAGAGGGCAACATCCCTTACTCCAGCCATTTCTTTGGATGTCAAGCACCACTTGTTCATGAACTCAAGGCTAATCTATTTTTTTTTGACTTGCGTGGGTTGAGTCTGAAGGTGGAACTTATCTCATAATACATTTCTGTCCTTGACTCTCTTTGTTCTAAGAATGCAGCTTCCCAGACAAATGAAATCATCTTAACAAAAACATGTTATGTTAATTTCTGATCATTTAACACGACGATGTAGGCAGTTTTACATCCTTGACTCCTACTCAAATGTCACATGCACCTGGCCCCAGACATGCCCTAGAAACTTATTACATCATTCCAGTTCTGTCCAAGAATTTGTCTTTGATTTTGACTGCCATGGGACATATGGTCCTGTGGGACATAGATCATGAAGGCTTTAAAATTGGTTAATGAATTTTTGGATCATAAGTTCTTTAAGATCTAAAGTTTATTCCTATCTCTTTGCAAAAGTGCCAAGCATGGTGCTTAGTACACATCAGATGCTCAGTGGAATTAAATATTTCCATGGTTACCATGCAGGCTCAACATAGCTTACACTTTATTGGCTGCTCAATTGCTCATCTTAGCTTGTCCAAAACAGAACTCCAGACTTCCACCACTAATGAGTTAGTCTCCAGATTATCCTCACCTTCATTCATCCAATAGCTCATGCCCAGTCCTTAGAGTCCTCCTTGACTTTGACTCTTCTCTTTCCTTCTCTCTTGCATCCGATCCATCAGCAAATCCTGGTGGCTTTACTTTCAAAATATATCCTAATGTTGCCATTTATCTTCAAGACATCAACTTCCCTCAAGCAGACCATGGCGACAGTCTCTAAACTGGTTGTATTTGTTTGCTAAGACTATTTCACAAAATGCCACAGATGGGGTGGCTTAACAAAAATTAATTTTCTCAAACTCTAGAAGCTGGAAATTCAAGATCAAAGTGCAGACAGAGTTGGTTTCTCCTTAGTCCTCTCTTGTTGACTTGTAGATAGCTGTCTTTTCCCTGCATCTTCACATGATCTTCCCCTTGCGTGTGTCTGAGTCTAAGTTTTTTCTTCTTATGAGGACATCAGTCATATTTCATTAAGGCCCACACTAATGACCACAGTTTAAATTAATTGTTTAACTCACGATGGCAAGTATATGAAATCAACCTAAGTACCCACCAACTGATGAGTGGATAAAGAAAATGTGATATGTATACACCATGGATTACTACTCATCCATAAAAAGGAATAAAATAATGTGTTTTGCAGCAACTTAGATGGAACTGGAGGCCATTATCCTAAGTGGAGTAACTCGGGGATGAAAAACCAAATACCATATGTTCTCATTTGTAAGTGAGAACTAAGTGATACATATTCAAAGGCATACAGAGTGGTATGATGGACACTGGAGACTCAGAAGGAGGGAGGATGGGAGGGGGACTAAGGGACAAAAAACTACCTATTGTGTACACTGTGCACTATTCAGGTGATGGGTGCACTAAAAACCCAGACTTCACCACTATACAATTCATCCACGTAACCAAAAATCACCTGGATCCCTAAAGCTGTTTTTAAAAAAAAAATGCCTGTTTAAAGGCCCTGTCTTCAAATATAGCCACATTCTGTGGTATTGGCAGTTAGAACTTCAACATATGAATTTTGGGAGATCACAATTTAGCCCATAACACTAGTCTCGCTGCTTTCAATCTTGGCTTCTAAAGTTTAGTTTGCGTATTTAGTCAGAGTAATCTTTACATATGGTGCATCAGATTTTGTCACCCCTGTCTTTTAAAAATTCTCCGATTGCTTCCCATTGCATCTATAGTTTACATTCAAGATTTCTACTTTACTCTTTGAGGTCACCTCTATACTTCTCTCTAACCTCATCTGTTATGGTTTTTCATGTTTACTCAGCCTCCCTGACTGTTTTTTTTAGTCCCCAGATGTGTCAAGTTTGTTCCCACCTCAGTGACTTTGCACCTGCTGTTCCTTTTGGGTGAAACATGCTTTCTCTACGTCTTCTGCGGGACTGATTTCTTCTCATCACTCGGATTCATCAGCAGAGTTACTTTTACCTTCCTTGGTGCTCCTCGCTCCTTCCTTCCCAGCCAGCATCAGCTCTGGGACCCAGACACTTTCTACACTCTCATCCTTTTTGATTTCTTTCATAGCATAATCACTATCTGATTGTTTTTTCAATTTTTTAAGTTGTTTTCAGTGTCTGTTTCTCCCACAATAATGAAAACTCTAATATAAATTCATAGCCCAGTAAATAATTGTTTATTAAATTACTGAATGAAAACTTCTTTAAAATATGGACATAGCACACTTGAATGCAGCTTTTTATTTGCCAATACATGAACGTATCTGTACCTATGCTGTTCACAAATGACATTGCTTTTTCATTCATTCAGCAAATATTGATCAGGTACAGAATAGCAGAGCAGGAAGAAAATGGATTCTTCAGTAAACAGATGGGGAATTAAATACTGGCTCTACTGCTTATTTGCTGTATGGCCTTCTGCAAAAATGTTTAACCTTTCTGAAACTGTGAGTTACTTTAAAATAACATCCCAATGCTGGGATAACTGACTAGCGATAAGCAGAAGCTTGGAACTGGATCCCTTCCTTACACCATATAAAAAAAATAAACTGCAGATGGATTAAAGACTTAAATGTAAAACCCAAAACTATGAAAACCCTGGAAGACAACCTAGGCAATATTATTCAGGACATAGGAACTGGCAATGATTTCATGATAAAGATGCCAAAAGCCATCACAACAAAAGCAAAAACTGACAAATCGGGATCTAATTTAACTTAAGAGCTTCTGCACAGCAAAAGAAACTATCAACAGAGTAAACAGACAACCTACAGAATGGGAGAAAATATTTGCAAACCATGCATCTGAGAAAGATCTAATATCCAGCATCTGTAAGGAACGCAAACAAATTTACAAGAAAAAAGCAAAATAACTCCATTAAAAAGTGGGCAAAGGATATGAACAGACACTTTTCAAAAGAATACATACATGTAGCCACGAAGCATATAAAAAAGCTCAACATCACTGATTATTAGAGAAATGCAAATCAAAACCACAATGAGATACCATCTCACACTAGTCAGAATGGCTATTACTAAAAAGTCAAAAAATAACAGATGCTGATGAGGTTGCAGAGAAAAGGGCATTCTTATACACTGTTGGTAGGAGTGTAAATTACTTCAAACACCATGGCAAACAAGGTGGTGATTCCTCAAAGAACTAAAAACAGAACTACTGTTTGACCCAGCAATCCCATTACTTGGTATATACCCAAAGAAATATAGATCGTTCTACCATGGAAACACATGCATGTTTATGCTCATTGCAGCACTGTTCGCAATAACAAAGCCATGGAATCTATCTAAATGCCCATCAATGGCAGATTGGACAAAGAAAATGTGGTATATATACACCACGGAATACTATGCAGACATAAAAAGAATGAGATCATATCCTTTGCTGGAACATGGATGGAGCTGGAGGTAATTATCGTTAGTAAACTAACTCAGAACAGAAAACCAAATACTGCATGTTCTCACTTATAAGTGGGAGCTAAATGATGAAAATACGTGGACATAAAGAAGGGAACAACAGACACTAGGGCCTCCTTGAGGGTGAAGGGTAGGAGTGGGGAGAGGATGAGAAAAAATAACTATTGGGTACTCAGCTTAGTACTTGGGTGACAAAATAATCTGTACAAAAAACCCCGGTGATGTATGTTCACCTACACAACAAACCTTCACATGTACCCCTGAATTTAGACGTTTGAAAAAAGAATTTAAAAATTAAAAACTTCTGGCATTAAAAAAAATGCACCCCAAAATAAGGAGGATTGATAGATTTATAAGAGAAGAATAGATGGAGATGTAATAAAGCAAGTAAAAATGTTAATTGGAGAATCTTGGTAGGAGGTATACGAGTGTTTACTGTATAATTCTTTCAACTTTTGTGTGTTTGAAAGTTTTAAAATAAAATATTGGGAGAAAAGCAGAAAACAATTCCCCTAACTCTTGTGGGTGTGTTTTCAGGATTAAATGATACAAACATTTGTGATGGGTATGGAATGATTGGATAGGGAGTGTTTGTAACATCCATAGCAAAGGTGCCTGGAGCACTGCAGGATACAGTAAATGCAAGCTGCTCTTGTCATGATTGCTTATATATGCCAAGTACTGGGGGAGCGTTCCAAAGGACTAAGACCCCATTTCCTCTCCTATGGGAGAGACAGATGCAAACACGCCCAGCACAATGAGGAATGACTCTAACTGAGCCTGTTTGGAGGAATGGTGTAGTCATCAGACACAAAGTTTGAGGTGGGCTTCAAAGGAAGAGGAGCTGCTCAAAGTGGATAAAAAAAGGGCTTTGGGCTTTGTTTAGTGAGAGAGTTAGATGACAACCTTCTTCAGCCCGCACTGATCAGGGTTGTCCTGCCCACAAACATTTCTTTCAGTTTTTCACCTTTTTGGCCACATATTCTCAACGTGGATGTCAGATATTTACAGTTTCATCTCCTTTTTTTTTTTTTTTTTTTTTTGAGATGGAGTCTTGCTCTGTTGCCAGTGTGGAGTGCAGTGGTGTGATCTTGGCTCACTGCAACCTCTGCCTCCCAGGTTCAAGCGATTCTCCTGCCTCAGCCTCCAGAGTAGCTGGAACTACAGGCGCCTGCCCCCACGCCCAGCTAATTTATTGTATTTTAGTAGAGACGGGGTTTCACCATGTTGGCCAAGATGGTCTCGATCTCCTGACTTTGTGATCTGCCCGCCTCGGCCTCCCAAAGTGCTGGGATTACAGGTGTGAGTCACTGCGCCTGGCCTTCATCTCCTCTTATAGTTGAACTTGAAGCCCTGTCTTGGGATGCAATGAACTTCTTTAATCTTGCACTCAGGGTGGAAAATTGAGAGATTAGAGAATTTATCTTTACTCCCGGAGNCCGCCTCCCGGGTTCACGCCATTCTCCTGCCTCAGCCTCCCAAGTAGCTGGGACTACAGGCGCCCGCCGCCTCGCCCGGCTAGTTTTTTGTATTTTTTAGTAGAGACGGGGTTTCACCGTGTTAGCCAGGATGGTCTCGATCTCCTGACCTTGTGATCCGCCCGTCTCGGCCTCCCAAAGTGCTGGCATTACAGGCTTGAGCCACCGCGCCGGGCCACACCTCTTTTCTTTATACATTATCTGGCCTAATGCACCATGTTATGCTATCACCACAGTCAAGGCACTAAGCATATCCAACACCTCCAAAATTTCTTTGTTTTTTGTGAATTTTTTTGTGGTAAGAACACTTAACATGAAATCTATTCTCTTAATATCTTTTCAAGTGCACAAAATCATATTAACTGTCAGTATTACACTGTGCAGCAAATCTCTAAAACTTATTTATCATGCAAAACTGAAAGTTTATGCCCACTGAGTAGCTATTCCCCACTCCCAGCTTCCCCCTGCTCCTGGCAACCACCATTTTATTGTCTCCTTGTGAGAGTGCGGTTACTTCAGATACTGCATATAAGTAGAATCACGCAGCATTTGGCTTCTGTGCTTGGCTTATTTCACTTAGCAAGATGCCCTTTAGGTTCATCCATGTTGTCGGAGGATTTCCTTCCTTGTGAAGGCCAGATAGTATCCCACTGCATATACATGCCACATGTTCTTTATTCACTCATCTGTTGATGGACATTTGGGTTGTTTCCATATCTCAGCTACTATAAATAGTGCTGCAGTAAACATGGAGGTGGAGATATTTCTTCAAGATTCTGATTTCAATTTGTTAAGCTATATACTTAGAAGTGGGATTACTGGATCATATGATAGTTCTACTTTTAACTTCTCAGGAACTTCCTTAGTGGCTTTCATAGCAGCTGCACCATGTTCCATTCCCACCAACAGTGCGCAAGTGTTCCAATTTTCCACATCCTTGCCAATACTTATTTTTAAATATTTTGGACAGTAGCCATCCTAACAGATATGAGGTGATATTTCATTGTAGTTTCGATTTTCATTTTACTGATTATTAGTGACATTGAGCCACTCTTTCATCTAACTGTGGACATTTGTCTTCTTTGGTGAAATGTCTATTCAAGTTCTTTGCCCATTTTTAAATGGGTTATTTGTTTTTGTGTTACTGAGTTGTAGGAGATTCTTATTTATTTTGGATATTAACATTTTGCCCTCTAAACAGGAGTATATGATCTGATCAAATCAACAGAATTTTCTGTTGCGGATGAATGGTTTTCTCCAAGGGACATGCAAGTAAATTGAATGTATGAATTTCTTGCAACTGATATTTTTTCTTTAGGGGAAGGATAAGGAACTTATAAATGCAGCTTAAAACTCAAGCAGCCAACTGTCAAGCTATGACACAGAGAAGACATGAATCAAAATCTCTGCGGGTCAGAGCATAGCTGTGGCATTTCAGGGAACTACATTTCAGTAGTTCCCTTACTCCCCCAACACATTTGCATGTTTTTTGCTGTGTGCCAGGCCTTGTGCCGTGAATTGGGGATGTAAAGATAACCCAGACAAGCCCCTGTTCTCCAAGCTAGTAAGGGAGACCAATGCACACGAACGAATGTTAGCTATTGTGCTCAGGGCCATTAAAGAAGGATGATAGGGGCCTGGGATGCCTAGAAGAAGGAGGGATAGAATGAAATCGTCTTGGATACATACAAAAGCTGTAAACTTACTTCATGTGAGTACAAAATGGGATGCCTGGCCAGGCGCGGTGGCTCACATCTGTAATCCCAGCACTTTGAGAGGCCGAGGGTGGGTGGATCACCTGAGGTCAGGAGTTTGAGACCAGCCTGGCCAACATGCCAAAATCCCGTCTCTACTAAAAATGCAAAAAATTAGTTGGGCGTGGTGGCAGTAATCCCAGCTGCTTGAGAGGCTGAGGCGGGAGAATTGCTTGAACCTGGGAGGCGGAGGTTGCAGTGAGCCAATATTGCACCATTTCACTCCAGCATGGGCGACAGAGCAAGACTCTGTCTCAAAAAAAAAAAAAAAAAAAAAAAGGATACCTTAATTTCTTTTCCCCTTAGAAAATTGTGAGCAGAAACGCTTTATGTTTACTTTTAAGCAAACAAAGTAAAAAATGCCAAATGCAGCTTTAAATCCTACGGGATTTTTTTTCTGAGGAATTTTAAAAGGGATTCTTCTGAGGTTGTGCTGATAAAGAGGGAAGGCAGGACCAATGGCTGGGAGCATTCACCAGGTGCTGGCACTTACAGGAAGCATTTTCTTTAATCTTCACAACAGCCTGGGATGCTTCGCTGGGGAGGAAAATGTGGCTAAGGGAGTTTGGGTAATTTTCTCAAGCCATGCATAACAGAGTTGGGATGTAAACCCCAATTCTGCAGTCTTCAAAGCTCACACTTGTTCTACCAGCCCCATTTCAAACATAACTGTTGTTTTTTTTTTAGGGGAAAAATTCCAGGGCCTTCTGCAAAGGACAGTTTTCTTTCTCAAATCTATATCTTACGTGGGTGCTTAGGAGGCCAGACAGAGGCCTTTGACCTTGACCATCAGCTATGCGATCTCTAGAGGGAAGATATGGAGGGATAGCCAAATGGCTACATTTCAGCCAAATCCTCCTCTAAGGGAGATTGGAATTTAGAGCTCTATCGCACCTATTTATCAATTCTTTGACGTGTCTCTGAAGAGGCCAGGCAAGTAGTAATTAAAGATCCACTGAGGTAGTTGGGATGTCATCTTAGCTGCCTCTTGGGAGTGATTAGGCATTAGGTAGGGCGTTGCTGGTACATGATTGATGTTATGGACAAGGACCCAGGAGTGCTCCAGTCCTGCTCTGCCTATCACCCCCACCCCTCAGAGAGTGTCTAGAGCAACTTTACACCTAGTTCAGGAGCAGAATTGGAATTAAAGCACCTTGTTGTTCTTATCTTGGCAAGTATCTTTGTAGTTTTTAGTAAAAGTTTCGCCAAACCACCTTCTTCTCCCCAAATCTAAATGAGGGGCTGGAATACCTGCACGGGATTGGTAGAAAAGAGAGATACCCCGTCCCTATAAGAAGTTCACTCCCCCACCAAGGCCACTGAGTGGAAGAGAAAAGAGGCTGGCTGATCTGCCCTAAGGGACCAGGCGTGTCAGGAGACACACGAGAGTGAAGAGAAACCCTTTAAGGCAGCAGTCCCCAACCTTTTTGGCACCAGGGACTGGTTTCATGGAAGACAAATTTTCCATGGACTGGGGTAGGGGGGTGGGTAGTTTTGGGAGATTCCAGTGCATTACATGTATTGTGCACTGTATTTCTATTATTATTACATTATAATATATAATGAAATAATTATACAACTCCCCATAATGTAGAATCCACGGGAGCCCTGAGCTTGTTTCCCTGCAGCTAGATGCTCCCGTCTGGGGGGTGATGGAGACACTGACACCCGAATTACGTTGCTAATGTCTAGTCTACTCCATGATCTCGTTTTGGTCGCTGTTGTTGCAGAAAACCCTGCTTCACTAAGACAGGATGTTGGAAATGGAGGGAGGCTTTTCAGCGCTTTTGTGAAATCTCAGGATATTCTGCCTTGACTTTAATCCAGAACGTATGGAGATTTGAAGTTGCCTCAAACATACGTTGAAGGCCACCAGGGGCAGCTGTACAATTGAAGCACATTGACTCACTTGCCTCTATAAACCCTGCCAACAGATGCAGCTTAATTATCACTTGCCACTCACTGAGGGTTTTGATATTAGTTTGCAAGCAACTGATTTATTATGGTCTCTGTGAGGTCAAACCTCCCTGCTAATGTTAATCTGTATTTGCTACTGCTCCCCAGCACCAGCATCACTGCCTCAGCTCTACCTCAGATCATCAGGCATTAGATTCTCATAAGGAGTGTGCAACCTAGATCCCTCACACGTGTAGTTCACAATACGGTTGATGCTTCTGTGAGAATCTTGCTGCTGATCCGACAGAAGGCAGATGTTAGGTGGTAATGTGAACCATGGGGAGCAGCTGTAAATAGAGATGAAGCTTTGCTTGCTCATGCTCACCTGCCACTCACTTTTTGCTGTGCAGCTTGTTTCCTAGCAGGCCACAGACTAGCACTGGTCCATGGCCTGGGGGTTGGAGACCCCTGCTGTAAGGTACAGTAACCTATCCAGGAACAAAATCAGACCAGACCTCATCTCACACTCTGGCCCAGGACTGGCTGATCCTCTGTCCTGTTGGGGGGCTATGAAGGGGTGGGCAGAGGCTTGTCTGGCCAGGGATGAGGGTGATGCAGAGCAGGCCTCCTCCATGCAAGTGTCTCTTCTCTGGGAAGTGCACCCCAATCCACAGAGTTGTGGTGGGAGGGGCTGTCACTGGCAGCCGTATTGGGTTACAAGGAATGGAAGTTCTTACTGATTGGGTCTGAATGTGCTGCCAGCCAGAGTTCTTGTCCTACCAACATGGAATTTGTGTGGACAGAGAGTCAGTCTGGCTGTATGACTAGGCTTCTAATATGTGAACTCTGAAACTCTAGATGGCATTTTCGAAATATCCTGAGGACCAAGGAGGAGAGCATACATTTTCCAGCAGAGAAGAATAAAGTAGATGCCCAGAGAGAAGCAGATACAAGTGATTCAGGGAGATTCCTGGCAGCTTCCTGGCCCTGTTCTCCATCTGCTGGTGGCTCCTGCTGCATTCCTGTCCTGGGGCTCCATGAGACACATCCCTTTCCTGTTACCACATTTATCTTCACTGAAGCTAAGGACTTCTGTTCTTTATAACCCCAACAATTATGTCTAATGCAGATAGTAAATATACTTAAAAAAGATTATTCCATGCCATGCAACTGGTACAGTGTTTTTTTCCTCCAATATTATTTTATATAATCTTGAAAACGCTTGTATTCTTTAAAAGTGGGCCCTAACATAGAACAGGGCTGCATCCCTCAGTAATCTCTCTCTAGGCTATTTAAGCTATAGAAGAAAACCCAAACAAACTCGTGTTTATACAAAAAACTAGATGTGAATGCATATAGTAGCAGTCTTCAAAATTTCCAAACACTGGAAGCAACATCAATATCTTTCAGCAGGTGTTGGATAAACTGTGGTGCATCTATGCAATAAGATACTACTCAGCAACAAAAGGGAACCAAAGACTGACACACAATACCTTGGATGTATCTCCAAGACATTACGTGGCAGAAAGAATCCACCCTTGAAAACTTGCACTTGGTCTGATTCGGGTGACCTTCTCTAAGACAAAATGATGGTGGCACAAAAATAGCTCAGTGGTTGCCAGGGTGAGAAGAGGGTGTGGCTAGGATGATTAGTGAGTGTCAGGTTCTAACCTGAGCTGGGGTCCGAGGGGGGTTTGGTGGATGACCGGCATCCGAGGGGAGTTGGTGGATGGCTGGCGGGTAGTTGAAAGAACACTTGGGGGGCCGTAGGCGGGTGGGACACGGCTTTATTACATGCCGCCTGTTCACAGTGTTGGTGGTACATTTATACACTTCACAGACAATAGTGGCTCGGAGCCAGGTGATGAGCCCACCCATAACATGGTTACATAACTGTGATTATATAATGCACGGGATTGTGCACCTGAGCTCCAATCCCATCGTGTCATGCTTCACCGGATGTTTACCTCAGTCTACTCTTGACTGCTGTGCAGCCATTGTCCTTACACTCCACCCCCTAGGCTGAGAAGGTCCTCTTAGTGGGGAGATGTTCCCACAGGGTGACACCCTGGACCCTTAGGTCACAGCAACAATATGGGGAGCAGCAACCTACTACTAATATTCCTGCTATGCTGACCATGATTACTAGGGCCCAATGTAGGCCAGCACCCAGGGATGCCCACCATCTCTGTAGGGGGTCGTCAGTAAGGCTTTCAACTGGTTTAATCTCCTGTGACATCCCTTGCAAGGCTGCTGCCATGTTTTGTTGATTGTCAGGAATAAATGTACAACATTGTGTCCCTATAAGGGCACAGGTGCCACCTTGGGCAGCCGTTACTATATCTAAGGCCATTGGTTTTGCAGCACCACCTTTCTGGTTTGATCAACCTCACTGGTTAACAGGAGGAGGGTGACTTGGGTGTAATTCATGGTCCAAGCTGTGTGCTCTGCAAGGGCTGTAACCTTTGTTTCTACAGCGATGACACCTGCCCAGGGATGGTCAAAGCTAAGGGGTAGAGCCATCAAGGGACCCAGCGCAAAAACCAGGAATGCAGAACCTCCCAGTTGTGTGGGCATCTAGGCAATATGAGAAGCACAGTGGCAGGCACGTAAGGGCACCCCCAGGCACAGCAGCCAGTCCAGTTCACTGGCAAATACGATCATCCCATGTCTCCACAGACCCATAAACTCCCGGGGGCCCACAGTCTATTAGGGCCCCGCTTTGGTGAGGCCACCTAGTCCACCTCACCTCTGGTGTGGCAACATGTTATATTTGTGCATGCTACGGTGGGCAACCACCCCACAGTGAGGTTACCCCACTGTTGCCCTATACATCACGATATCTATGGTGGGGGCATCACGTGTTCTCCCAGTAGCCAGCCTCATCCATCATAGATGCTATGAGTCAGTCAGGGGGCAGGCATGCCATGGGTTTGCAGCACTCCCTGTCCAAAGCTTGCCGTGTCACATTCCAGGCATCGCCTATGGGACCCCCAAGTCTCAAGCCATGTCCAGTTTTCCATAGACGCTGGGTGTATGTGCCAGGGAAAGTTGTAAGCAGTTGCTGCTGGAACAGCAGTGCAGATCCAACAACTGGAAATATTAGTCATCTCAGCGTAGGTGTGGGCCCATTCCACAATGCTGTTGAGCATGTCAACCTACGGTCAAAACAACACAGCAGGCACAGGTATTAAAAGGGGTAAATTATGCCCCTCAGGCACAATACAGGCCAACTGTTCATCTCTGGATAGCACTGCAACCACCAGGGGCTTCTACCCTGGATGATGATACCACAACTTTTCAGCTCCCCATGGTTCCTTGGAGCCCTGTATCCATGCCAAAGTTACTGGGGAGCTCATAATAGGCCACACAGACAGTACGTACATCCCCCGGCAGAGGTTTCCTTCTCCGGTTGTTCCCCTATGAATGGTTAATGGCGGAGGCCATACATTAAATACCCAGGGAGTAACATGTGAATAATACATCCACATGGGGGCCATCCAGGTGGCTAAATCCGCAGCAACGAGACCATGACATATGGTGGGGCTATGCACGTAGCCCTGCGGCAACACTGTGCAAGACTATTGTCGCTCTTTCCATGTGAAGGGAAACTGTTCCTGACTCTCTGGAGCAATGTCAATTGAGAAGAATGCATTGGCCAAGGCCACCACATAGTGGTACCGTCCCAATTCCATCAGCAAGTGGTCCATTAAATCCACGATAGACGGGGCAGGTGCATATAAAGGGGGTGTTACTTTATTTAGTTCCTGATAATCCATTTCATCCACCAAGTCCCATCAGGCTTTCTGACTGGCCACACTGGAGAATTGTAGGGGCTGCGGGTGCCGTGCACTATCTGCACCTCCTCTAACTTCTGAATAGTCTCAGTTATCTCCTTATGCCCCCCAGGCAAGCGGTGGAGACAAGTGGAGGTAATCCATTGGAGTTGTGGTAGAACCTGGGGCCAGTGATGTTTATATCCCCGTAGTATCAGCTTTACTACATGTACTCGGTGTCTGAATTCTCTGGCAGTGGTGTCTAAGTCCAGACCATGCAAAATGTCCAACCGCAGAATTTTTTCCAGCATAGGAGAGAATACACAGTGTATAAGTGGAGAGTGAAGCGGTTGATGCTGAGGTGCAGAGACATAGGTTCACTTTAACTGACCTGCTTCCATAGCTGTCCATGTATGCAGCCTTGCCCAGAAACTTATCCGGGTTCCCACAGAGGAGGCTACAGTCTGTGCTGGTATCTACCAGCACCAGCACACACCGTACATTGGTGGAGGACCAGTGGATTGCCAATTCCATATGTGGCCTCCAGTCATCTGGTGTCCCCCCACTAGCCAGGCACTTTAGCCACTATCCTAATCAAACACAAAAGACTCTATTCCTTGGCTGGTCTGCAAGTAATCCTTGATCTGGAGCATCTGGGCAGGACTGGGTCAAGCAGCATCAGCCTGCCTACTCTTGGGCATTTTCCAAAATTGCTGCTCCAGGGATAATTGCCTCCATAAAGTTAATAGCACTTCATTGGGTTGCCTATCAACTTTCTTTTGGGCAATCCCAGCCAGTGTCAGACCAATCCACATCTGTGTGCAGGTCACTCACTGGGGCCCTTTTTTTGTCCCATGGGGTGGCTCACTCTTGAAGGGATACCTTCCCCTCTTTTATGGTATGGACACCCTACTCCCGCCGCCTGCTTTCTGCTTTTCCAAGGACCACCATGGCAGTAGTCACCTTATGTATGCGGTGCCCCACGTACGGAGTAAGGATGGTGTCCAGAGAGCCGAAAGCACTCAGGGTGCAGAGCCCAACACAAGGTCCCTCATGTGGGAGGAAAAGCGTTCATCATCTGGTCCTCAGGTATTTAAATCAAACATAGCCTGCCACATACCTGTCTCCCGAATTACCTGCACCAGCTCTGCATATGATTGCCACTTACTCACAGTTTCTGGTATTTCTCTGGCATCACTCCACACTGTCTGTACAGCTGCCATCAGCCATTCAATCAGGGTGTGGTCACCTTGCCCTTGCGCCAACTGCCTGCTCACCTGCAACCATTGACGACGGAGGGAGGGGCGAGTTGTGATAGAAGCCAACTTTTCCACCCCGGCAGTGGAACAGGAAATACTCTCACCTCCTTCGTTCCAGAGGTGGAGCATTCAGGTGGGTAGGGGCACCCTGGACACTGCCGACACTGTTTGCCTAACTCTCACAACTCAATGGGGGTGTAGGCACAATACAAAGTGTGCTCCATCATGGTAGGGTGTACCTGGGCCCACGCTTGGGACCCAAGTGGCTGTTCATGTTGTATTTTCTGGGGGACCACGGGGCAAGCCCACAGCAGGGGCTCTTCCTCCTTGGTGTCAGACTGAGCGGGAGTCTCTGGCTGGGAAGGCGTGCTCAAGCCTGCACTTATGGCAGTACCCAATTCTTGTTCCAAGTTGTGTATCCGGGCCTCCGGGAGCTCTGCTTGTGCCTGGAGGTCCCTAGCCTATGCTGCATCCCACAGGGACCGAGCATGCACTTGCTGTAGCACAGTCAGAAATGCCCATCCAACTCTGCCGGCAAAGGCACACCCGTTCTCAGTGCTTGCACTTGCAGGTGCTTCAGCGCTTTCTCCATGCTCTCAGGGGCCCTATCCGCTGCTGCCCATATTTCCACCATGGCCCATCTGAGCAGCACACCTGCCACTGGGTACCATAACCCATGCTGGGGCCACAGAGCCAGCCTGGGATCATCCAGGGCTGAGGACTCACTCACCTCAGAATCCTGCCAACTATGCCAATTGTCAGGTCCCAACCTGAGCTGGGGTCCAAGGGGAGTTGGTCGACAGGTGGTGGGTAGTTGAAAGAACACTCAGGGGGCTGTAGGCAGGTGGGACACGGCTTTATGATGCACTGCCTCTCACAGTGTCAGTGATACATTTATACACCTCACAGACAATAGTGGCTCAGAGCCAGGTGATGAGCCCACCCATAACATGGTTACATAACTGTGATTATATAATGCATGGGATTGTGCACCTGCGCTCCAGTCCCGCTGTCATGTTGCGCTAGATGTTTACCTCGGCTTACTCCTGACTGCGGTGCAGCCATTTGCCTTAGAGTAGGCGGGAGTTTTTCTAGGATGGTGGAACTCTTCTGTGTCCTGGTAGTCGCAGTGGTTACACAAATGTGTGCATTAAAATTCTTAGAGCTTTACACTAAAGGAAAAAAAAACCCCTAAGTTTACTGTATGATAATTTAAATAGTAAAGTTAAAAAATAGGGTTGTAGTCAGCTGTGTTGGTGTACGTTCTGTTTTCTGTTCAGCTGCGACTACTTAGTGGCATAAGTCATTAAAACGCTGGGAAAAAGTAAGTATAAAATAACGAGCCTTTTGCCTTAAACTGATATCATCCCCCCCACCTTTTTTTTTTTAACCAACGGCAGAGGTGCTCACTGGGGAACACATCTTATGGCAGAACAGGCATAGCAGGTGAGAGGGACTTCCAGGAGGTTCCTTGCAGGAATGCGTGCCTTCCCAGCTATCCACTCTGCAGTGCCCAAAGAGCTCTCCACACCTCCATCTGATCATGTCACTTCCATCTCTGCCTCTAAACACCTCCCTCCCTTTCCACCTGAGAAAGATTTGGTATCATCTTCCCTTAAATAAGTGATTTTTAAAAATCTCAACTGCCTTAGAATCACCTGGGAAGCTTTTTAAAATCCCAACACCTGGGCCGGCTCCAAACCAACGAATTCCCTGCTCTGTGAAGGACTCAGGCGTCGGTATTTAAACTCCCCAGGTGGTTCCAATGTGCACCCAAGCCTGAGAAACACTTCCTGGGTCTTCAGAAACACAATGCCTCTTTCCTCTCCTTGGGCTGGGCTAGCTTGGAAAGGTGCTGGCTCCTGCTTTACTCTCTCTGATTCCCTTATTTTGAGGACTTCACGCTCCTACTTGCTTTCTTCGTCTCCATTCAGTAAACTTCATGTGTCCACCATCTTCCCATTCCACTCAGCCCCTGGGGATAGATAACTCCTGTGATTTTATCCACCGCAAGTTTTCCGTGCAGTCCTTCCTCAGGATGCTGCCTCTTAGAAGCACAGCCAAGAGCCCTGGGAGGGAGGGGCAAGGCTTGTAGGAGTTGGCTGCTTACTTGGCTTCCCCATGGGTTAGGAATGGTGATCTGCACCTTTGCACAGCGGGTGAGTTCTGCCTCTGAGCTCCTGCAATGCCTCGTCCACTCCACCTTCACAACACTGACCACGCCCCACTGTTACTGCCATTTTTACATGCCTGGTCGGTCTTGGAGGAATCACTCCAACCTTGAGGAAGACCGTGTCTGATTTATTCTGTTTCTTCCAGCACAAAGCCAGGAACAGAGTGATGTTCACTAAAGTTTTCAGTAACAGCCTAGATGCTTGGCCTAACCCTCATCTGGGTTAACCCTTATTCTGGGTCCTGGATGCTGCTTCCTATGCCCCTGGTTCCCAGCTCATGTGATCAAAAGAGCCACGTGCTGGTCCCCAGAGCACCACCTGCTTCAGCTCCTCCTAGTCTCGCCTCCTCATGGCTTTGGGTGCTGCTTTCTGTAACCTAAAAAGGCTGCAGTCGTGAATTCCTGCTGTGATGGTGCCGCTTTCCATCTCATTCTCACCCTCTTCCTTCTCTTCTTCCTCTTGCCCATGCCCCAAGTCCTTGAGGACCCAGCAAGACTGATAGAGAAATTTGTTTCTTTAATACTATTTAACTGACTATAAGAACTGTGTCCTTCCCTCACTTCCTCCCACTTCTTCTACCCTGCAGGAAATCATTGTCTGGTGTATGTAGATGAATAAATTCCAAAGTAGCATGCAAAGTGTGGTAAGAGAGGTCTGTACAAGAAGCTTCAGGAAGAAAAGAAAGTGGCACCTGCCTCAGTGGATGTGTGTGTGGGTGAAGTTCACACAGGGATGGCATTCAAGCAGGGTTTTGCAGGATGAAGAGGAGTTCTTCAGCAGCTAAGGGAGGAAGTGCTTGCGAGCAGGAGGGCACAGGTTAGGCAACAGCATACATATTTAGAGGGGCTGCAGGCAATTACATGCTTGTTTGATTTCTTTCTGGGTTCCCTTTCATTCGAAAATCATCTCTGCCCTTGAATTTTATAGAAAAAAACTACTAAGACAGAGGATTTATAAAGAAAATCTTATTATCTCTTTCCCCAGGAGCCAGTGGCCAAGCAATTACAATTGAGGCAGAAGGCTTTACTCAAACTAACATTTGATGAACTTTCAGAAGGGAACATTTTAGGAAAATATAACACAGATTTTTCAAGTTAACTTCTACTTAGTTTTCACCTTAATCTTGCTACAGCAGAAGGGATTCTTTGTTCTGAAAAAAACATTCATGGGCCTTGGAGTTGGCTTTTACCGATGTTCGGCATTTGGGGTGTGCAGCAACTGCAACAACCACTTGTTCTTCTATGACATAGCAGCCACCACAACCACAGGAAAGGCAGAGCCAAAAACCGAATCCACATGTGCCCCAGAGACAGAGGATCAATCTGAGATCCAGGTACAGGAATGGATGGACAGAACTCTGGGATGACCACATGGGACGGATAATGGAGGAGTGCCCAGGATGACTTCCAGTGTTGCATGATGGAGGGTCAGAGAGGGCGTGAGGCTGTTCACCGGACTGGGTTCCCGGGGCACAGTGATGGCAGGCTGGAGAGGAAGGCTTGGAAGCAGGCAGAATGTTAGGATTTCTGAAAATGAAGAAGCAGGGGGCCCAGTGACTTCTCACAAAAGAATCTTCTGGGCTGGGAGCTGTTGCTGGGAGATAAGGATAGTATAATAGTATTCTTTGGTTACAAACGGTAGCAAAAACTATATACCTACCCTGGAAAGATAACAGATTTCAGTGTGAGATACCAAGGATTGGCCCACTACGCTCCAAAGCTTAGGCCAAAGGGAATGTATTGGGAGGTTCTCGGGGAAGTTCCCCCAACACTGGCTGTTGCTATTTCAGTGAGGGTTGGAACCCAGCCTGAGCACTCCTCCCTTCTCTTCCCACATATGGCCCCATCTAGTCTCCCAGGGGGCCTTGCACACTTCCATGTGGATACACCAGCCAATATGTCTATGCTCTGTTTATATATTCCATCAATAGTCACTTCTTGGATATCCTTTGTGCTAGGGGTGTGCATACTACAGGTATAGATCCCCCTTGGAAGCATGGAAGTAGGGAAGAGGTCCCGGAAACTCTGGAAATGGACTCGAGCTGTTTGGGCAGGACTTCAAGATTGTGGTTTTAGATACCCAGGGAATGGTGTAGAAGTATGGAAGAGGTGCGGTCAGTTAGGCATGTGGCCTCCTTACTCCATAGGGAGGACCATGGCTACAGTAAAGCCATATAGGCTTTTAAAGTGCAGGGCCCAGGGTACGGGCCCCTCTCACCAGAGTCTAAGAGAGTACTAGTTGGAGCTGCACTCACCAATGTGATAACCATTAACTACATAAAGCTATATACCTTGAAATTAATTAAAATTCAGTAACAGTTAAAATTCACTTACTCAGTTGCATTAGCCACATTCCAAGAGCTCCATAGCATGTGTGGCTTGTGGCTTTTGTACGGGGCAGCACAGAGGTAGGACATTTCCATTATCACCGAAAGTTCTGCTGGACAGCACTGGTCTGGAGGCTGGAGAAGTTGAGTGATGTGCCCAGGGTCACGTAGCTAGATAGGTCTGGAGCTGAAATTTGAACTTAAGTCTCTCTGATTCTAAATCCTACATTCATTTTTCTTCCCTGACCTTGAAAAAAAAAATCAAATTTATCCCTCCCAGTGTTTCTTAATCTGTAAAACAAAAATAAAATCCTCGAAGGGCTGCAATGAGGATTACACGAGATCATGTCTATAAAATGCTCACAACAGAGTAGACTGCAGGTTCTCAGTAAATTTTATTTCCTTCTCCAGCCTCAGCAGGGACTGGAAAAAGCAGCAGCAAAAGGATTAAGAAGCTCTTTCTACTTCAAATACTCAAAATCAGACAAAAGTGGCGTGAAAACTGGATGAAAGACACTCCCTGGTAAACATTTCAGTGATGATACGTCTACATTGGAAAGACAGCTAGTTTTGATGTGAGATACCAAGGATTAGCTAATTAAACTCCAAAGCCAGCCTTTTTGTTTGAAAGATAAGAATAATTTCATGCAACTGGGACTTAAAAAAAAAAAAGGTGTGGGGAGTATATTCATTCCCTGATTATTTATAACTGAGAGACGGGAAGAATCCATTAGACATTAAAGCTCCACACTTAATAGCTAGACACGTTTTCTTATAAATGCTGCTTTCAAGATTTAAAAAGCATGTTTCTAAAGATGTGTCATCTTGGAGTGCAAAGTTTCGGCCCTGGACTAACTGTGAGGATGCTGATCAGAGCCTTCACGTTCCTCTACGTGAGCTTGAGGAATTCCCTCTCCTCTTTGGGTTCACTGTCCCCTCTGGGAATAGAGGGTTGAATAAGAAGGGTCTGGGGGCCTTTCATCTTCAATGATACAGATTTCTATAAAGAACTAGAATAATCTTTAAGAAAAGTTGTTTAAAAAATTAAAAGTAGCCTGCTTTATGTTTGATACGTGACCAGGGCTTAAGCATGTATGGGAAAACTCCCATCTGGAGGGGGCGGGTTTGCAGCATTTGTTGGTAAAGCTGTGAGGGGGAGATTTTCATTTTCCTCCACTATTCATCACATCACTGATGAAAAAAAATTAGACTGACCATACAATAGAATTCACTCTTCTAGAGTAAAAGAAAATGCACGAGTCCTTCATTGCCAGGAGTTTTCTAATACTCATCTTGTTAGAGCTGTTTATTTATTTGTTCATTCACTGATTCAATAAATATTTCTTGAGACCTAATGATACGTTCCAGGCAGTGTTCTGGGGATGCAAGGGTGAGCAAAGTGGACACAGCCATGGGAAGACAGGGCATCAAGAAAATGGGTAAATATGTGATACGTCAGGTGGTCATGAGTATACTAGCAAAAAGTAAATTCAAGGTGAGTAGATAAAGTCTGATGTGGTGGAGGAGGCTGATATCTAGATGGAAAGATCAAGGAAGACATCTTTGAGGAGATGACATTTGAGCAGATTCCTACATGAAATGGGTAAGTGGGTCTGGGGGCAATCTGGTGCAAGGATGTCCCAGGTAGGGAGGGAAAGTAAAAACAAAAGCCCAAGGTGGGAAAAGGCTTCACAGGCTTAATAACAGAAGGGCAGAAGGGCAGAAGTGCCTAGAACAAAGGGTGGAGAGGTGAGCAGGTCAGAGCATGGAGAAGGGGAAGAAGGTAAGGCCAGAGAGATGGCCAGGGACTAACTCCATCGGGGTCAGCACACTGACCTGTGGGCCAAATCCAGTCTGATGACTCCGTTTTTAAATAAAGTTTTATTAGAACACAGCCACACCCATTCATTTACTATTTTCTATAGCTGCTTTTTGTACTATGGCGGGAAGTGAGTAGCTATGACAGAGACTTGTGGCTTGCAAAGCCTAAAATATTTATGATCAGGCCCTTAACAGAGAAAATGTTCTGTCTCTAGCTTAGATTATTACTTGACTGGTGTATCTTGCACTCTATCCCTATGTTTTCAACCTGGCTGTGTCACTTTAATATCTTATAAAAGAGAATATTGCTAGCCATTGTGTTATGCAACATGACCATCTCTGTATTATTAGTGACAATTTTAATCTTTTGACATACAGGGTGAGTGTTCCTATTCTTGAATCTATTTCTACCACGCTACATCTTACTTTCCATTCTCTATCCTCTTTCTCACTGCTTATCTTGTTTCTTTCTTAATTCACTCCATTCGTTTGTACTGAACACATTTTTATGATTCACTTTCCCCTTTCAAATCAAATGTAAATAAAATCCATATATTGTAATAGGTTGACTTTGCAAATATTTTTCCTGCCTGAGTCATGTAATAACTCCCTCAGTGGCAATTGTTGGTGTTTGCTTGATTTGTTTTTCTACATAGTTATCACCACTTCAAGCTTAAACTCTTTGCTGGTTCACTAAATCTCCTCTCAAGATGTTTCCTCGAATCACATTGTCTGCGGGTTTCATCTTCGCGAGTGGGTCTCTCTGGGAACTTCTGGCCTCTTCCACTCTGTGCCTGGCTCACAGTGCCCTCCCGCCATCTCCGTCCACCATCCTCCAAGGGTTCTCCACTTCTCTCCTGTTTCCTGCGCCCTGTCTTCCTCTTTCCCGGCTCGCCACCTCCTTCGGAAACAGCACCCTGTCAAGCTGCTCCCTGAGAAAGTGTGCAGAGGAGTGCTGTGACCTTACATTTCTGAAAATATCCTTAATCTGTATTCACACCTGATTAGCAACTTGTCTGGCTCTAGAATTCTACACCAGAATTTATTTTTCTTTAGAATTTTGAAGGCATTCACCATCATGTCCTAGCTTGCAGCTGAAAGGTCCAAAGCAATTCTTATACCTGATCTTTTGGATGTGACAATTTCCTGACTGAAAACTTGAGAGATGTATTTTTCCCCGATGTTCTGAAATTTCACCATTATGTGCTTTAGCGCTAGTGTTGGGCATGGGGTAGGTTCTCTCAGTCTGGACTATTCTGTTTGTTTGGAAAAATTTCTTGAATTATTTTCATAAAGATTTTCTCCCTTTTATTCTCTCTCTCTCTTTTCCTTTCTTTTCTGGGGTTCTTATGATTTGAACATCGGATTTCTGGACCCCTCTTTTTAAAAAGAAAATTATTTTTGGTCTCATCTGGGGGGTCTTGAGGGGATTCCTCAACTCTGTCTGCCAACCCTTCTATTGAGTTTCTAATTTCTGCTTTTCTCAAGATCTTTTTGATGTTTCTTTTTATAGCATCTAATTTCCATATCTTTTCGTGTGTTTTTGAGGATACTGGTGATGGCGATTGGCATGGAGATCTTCCTCAGCAAGGGCACCTGGCACTTGGGGAACAAAACACCTGATGTGGGGGTGTGGAGGAGGGGAGCTGGGGGGTGGAGACTTTGGGAGGGAGGTGTGAAAAAGAAAGGCAGAAGACCCAGGTGCTAGGAGGCATGGATTTTGGTGAGTAAAAAAAAAAAAAAAAAAAAAAAAAAAAAAAAAAATTGAAAGGAAGCTTGCTTGCTTTTATGCCACATTTTCCCCTTTGCATGCTCCTTAAGAGACCTTGGCAGACAGATCTGTCTCCTCTGCAAGACCTTTGTAAGGGTACTTGTATTTCTTTCAGGTGGGACCCAATGCTGGGCGTGGTGGCAGGTGCCTGTAATCCCAGCTACTCAGGAGGCTGAGGCAGGAGAATCACTTGAACCTGGGAGGCAGAAGTTGCAGTGAGCCAAGATCGTGTCATTGCACTCCAGCCTGGGCAACAAGAGCAAAACTCCATCTCAAAAAAGAAAAAAAAAGTTCATATTGCACCCAGTACCTTTGGGAATCTGATTTCACTTGGGACCTCCACTAGGAAGCTCCTCTTCCCTGTGAAGGGGGTGGAGCATGACCCTCCCTGTTAGGCCCAAGTAGAGTTTTGCATGTTGGATGATAAATAACATATAGGTCCAGAGAGCAGAGTAGCCATTTCTAGGCCATCACTAAATAACACAAGACATTTCTCAGAAGGCCTTGGAGTTAGCAAAGCTCCCTAGGAAAGGAGAGGAAATCCTTGTTCTTGAAGGAATTCTGGGCATGGGCAATAATAGAGGGGACTGAGTGCTGAGGGACATGGCAGGAGAAAGTCGCAGGTCTCAGAGTGGATGGGTTATAGGCAGGCAGAGCACGGGGGCACACCTGAGCATTCAAGAAGCAAACAAGGCCGGGCGCAGTGGCTCACGCCTGCAATCCCAGCACTTTGGGAGGCCGAGGTGGGTGGATCATGAGGTCAGGAGATCGAGACCATCCTGACTAACACGGTGAAATCCTGTCTCTACTAAAAACACAAAAAATTAGCTGGGCATGGTGGCACACGCCTGTAGTCCCAGCTACTCAGGAGACTGAGTCAGGTGAATCACTTGAACCCAGGAAACGGAGGTTGCAGTGAGCCAAGATCGTGCCACTGTACTCCAGCCTGGCAACAGAGCGAGACTCCATCCAAAAAAAAAAAAAAAAAAAAAAAAAGGAAGCAAACAAGAGACACCCATGAGGCCCGAGCAGATCTGAGCAGAAACAATCCCCAGCCTCGTCTGTCTGTAAGATTCCACCAATCACTAAGAAGAAAAAGGAAATTCTACTAGATGGAATTGTGCTGTGAAGGGTTAGTAGTTACTATTTATGGTTCGTCCCAGGCGTATCCTCTTTTTTAGAGCCGTCGCACAGATGGCTGGCTGCTGCTCAAGAAGGAAATCAGAAACTCTCGATACTGGTTGCTTGTGCACCTGGCCCACCCTCTGCACACTCAGTTCACAGGGTGGATGCCGCGCTTGCGCTAGTTCACTGCCTTCATAAAACCTCGCGCTAAAGAGCTCACCTACAAAACAGTACGTACAGTGTGGTCTTTTAGAAACTCTTCTCTACATATACTTGGAAATATTTGCATAGTAAAAAATAGTAGAAGGCACAATGTAAAACGGTGCACAATATTATTTTGATCAGTGAGGTTATATATACATGGTTTCAAAATTTTCTTTTAGCATATCTGTGTTTTCTGAATGTTCTGATATGCAGATGGTTATTTCAGCAATAGTAACGGCTGTAGTCACACCTGCTGACATTTGGTGTAGGTACTGTGTGGGCTGCCCCACAGCCTTTCTCCCCTTTCTTTCTCACAGCATCCAACGTAGCAGAGACTTCCCTCATGCCCTCCTGCAGATGAGGAAACCCATTCACATGCCTCAGCTCATGCAGAATTGGGGTCTTCCTAACTTCAAAGCTCATCTTTTGTTAATTTTTGTTTTTCTTTTCATCTTCCTGAAATATTTCCTAAGGAAATGCTATACAGTGAAAGACGGTCACTGCAGGCTCTTTACCCCCCTCTAATGATGACGTGTGTTCTAAAATGACAATTTTATAAGAAATATGTCTGCACATAGCACAGCATGGAAGGAATTTGCAAAACAAATGATCCTTTCAGGTTGGGCACAATATAAACCAAATATATATATATTTTCTTTTGACTTTTCCTATGCCCTTTGATGTGATGGATGTTTTAGTCCTGGAATAAGAAATGTGATTTTACAAAAGGATCTCCCTCAAAAGCCGGTATCTCCTTGGCATGTCAGCAAAATGCAAAATGCCTAGCATTTTACAACAAAAATACGACAGGCTGTTCCGGCAGCACTCGGAGCCCAGAGCTATAATCTCAGGCTTTGAACAGTGAGTAAGGAAAATGCTATTCAGACTTGGGAGCTCTGATGAGATTATCTTCCCCATATCACCAGAACTCTGACACGTGCCTGCTATCCCAGTACCTTAAAGGTCAGTCTTGCTTGTGTCCATAGCCAGCTTTGCTGTGAAATTGTCAGTGTTTTCGTTTCTGTCTTTCTAGTATAACTTCATAACTTACAATCCTGTAGAAAAATGAGACTGATTTTTTTGTGTTTAAAGGCTGTCGCCCAGGCTGGAGTGCAGTGGTGTGATCATAGCTCACTACGGCCTGTAACTCCTGGCCTCATGGGATCCTCCCACCTCAGCCTCCTGAGTAGCTGGTACTATAGTTCCACACCACCACTCCTGGCTAATTTTTATTTATTTATTTATTTTTTTGTAGAGATGGGGGTCTCCCTATGTTGCCAGGGTCTCACATTCCTGACCTCAAGTGATCCTCCCTTCTTGGCCTCCCAACGTGCAGGGATTACAGGCATCTCGAGCCTGGCCTTTTTAAGAATCATTCTCTCAGACCATTTACATTCTTTCTCTGGAAAGATTTTTGGGCCTTTTTGACCAGGTTATGTTTCAAACCAGAAAGAGATGCACATGACCTTAAGAAGACTATTTCTGTTCCACTGTTAAGAGGTGCAACCAGTTGGGTGGCATCTCCCAGACCCTTGCTGCCTTCGTTGTTTACCAGCTGTTCCCTTCATCAATGCGTTCTCTACTACATGTCCCAGAGTGAGTTTTCTAGGGAAGTAACAACCCTCATCAGATGGATCCCACGTCCTACGTCACCCACTGGCTTCCCAGTCCTTCCAGGGCAAAGTCCAGCCCCATCAGATGGCCTCCAAGACCCCCTGCTCCAGCTTCTATGCCAGTTTCATTGCAGCAAACACCCCTTCCCGTTCACCTACATTCCAGCCATTCAAAACTGCTCGTTTCCTCACGAGTCTGCCATGCACTCTGAAGCTCTCTGCCTTCGCCTGTGTTCCCAGTGCTTAGGATGCCAGTGTGACCCCTGATCCACCGCAAAAACTCACTAGAATTCGAAACTAAGTTCAAATGCAGCCACTCTAGGAAGCTTTTCTTCCTCTCTATTCTCTCCCTTCACTGGTCCACTTCAGTCTCCCATTGAATTCTGTCCTTCTACCCTCCGGGCTGTGATGTATCTGCAAATCCCTCCAGAGTAGTTCTTGGCATGCTGTTTTGTGATTATGACAGTGTAATGTTCATAGCATGAAGTTTGAAGTCAGATAGATGTGGACTGGGATTCCAGATTCCCCACCTGTCACCTGTGTGACTTTGGCTACTCTTGCAGAGTTAGTTTCCTGTCTTTGAATTGAGAAATAATAGAAACTCCTCGCAAGGATGTGAAGATCCAATAAGGTCATGTATTAAAGTATCGATGTGGTGCCTGGAACATGGAAGCTCTCGACACACGGGAGCTGCTGTCCTTGTTTCTGTCATTGGTTGCCTCTGTGCCTGCCTCCCTTCTGGACCAGGAGACCCTGAAAAATGATTTATTTCTGTAATGTAAATGCCCATGACAGGGAGTGGCCCAAAGAGTTGGTGCTTAGAAAACATTCCGGATTGCTCAAGGCAAAGCCCCAGTGGAGGGTTGCCACACTTGCTGAATAATGGAAAATCAATATTCTAATCACAGTGTCAATTGGTACAGGTCCGCAGCACCATCCCTAACACCAGAGCTTGGCCTCAGATCCCGGCAGGAGCCCACATTTGCAATGCTAAATCCATTTCCCCCACTATGCCTGCTAGGCTCCTTTGCAAATTTTATGCCTCAAAGATTAGAAATAGTACATGCATTTCAGCCCAAATTCACATTTTACTTTCAAATGCTCCTTGATTCATCTAGTTCCCAAAAGTGGTCATTGTTCTCTCAGAATTCCCTCATATTCAGGAAATTGAGCAGAAATGAAAACATAGGCAGGAATAGCAAAGGTAATTTTCTGGCTTAGTGGAAGACTTCTGTCAATGGCGTGGTGTTTGGGCCTTTGGAGAGACGCTCTTCATGGAGTCCTGGAGCCTGGGTAGGAAGGTTTCATTCTCAGCAGCCCAGTTCTGCCCTCACTGGCTGCGAGGTTTTGGTTCAGCCCCCCTGAACCTCCTGAGTGCCTGTCTCTGACGTGTGTGTAGAACTCTGCCTCCCCAGGCTGAGCAAACTGTCAGGCACAGAGTAGGTGCTCAATTAGTGAAATATTATTAAAGGTCATGTCTAATAGGATGATCTCAGAGGGAACTTGGAACTAGTTTGCCCTGGCTATGACTACTTAAATGGCCTGGTAAGATCTCTCTGATTGCCAGGCATTTGTCAGAGAACTGACCCTTGCAGAGAACTGACCCACCAGGGGGGTAGGCAGAGTTACTGCTTAGTAACTAAGCCTTAAGTAATTAGAGGGCAGTGAGGCTTTTAAGCAGACGGGACAGCCGGATATCTACTACTCCATCTGCCCCAGACCAGCTGCCTAGAAGCTAAGTCTGGACTCTAGCAAGAGAATGCAGGTGCTCTAGTGAAAAAAAGGAGAGGGAGCTATCACGGTCAATGATGGACCTTGGGGTCCAGGCAGCTGTAGGTAGGCTCCCCTTGCCATGTGAAGAGGAGAGAGAGCCATTCTTCTACTCCATGCTGCCATGTGTTCCTGTGCCTCTTGACCCAGAGCATGTTTGGGATGTCTTTAGTGAGCCAGCAGCCTGACCTGGCCAGTGAGGCAGGGCCCTGCTCCAGAGCCGTGGAATCCCAGAGAGCTGCAGTGACAGAGCCAGCAGCTGGCCTGGGCCCAATGCCATGTTTAGAAGAGCAGCAGTGATGCCAGTGTTCCTGCTGCAGTTACCTGGAAGTGGCATGGGAGGGGGGAAAGAATACCCCACAAGCAAGCAGAGCAATGGGACAGCCCCAGTGGGAAACTCTGGGTCCCGCCAATTGCCTTTGTGGCTGGTATGTGCTGGCAAGCCAAGGAGGGCCATGGGGCAGGCGGTAGGGGGATTCCTGGGTTGAGCACAGCATATGGAGACTGGCAGCCTGTGGAGGAGCAGAGTGGTGCTTAGTGGAGACATGGACCTAAGTCTTCAGAGGATGATTTTTCAGCGTGGAACTGGGGAGTTTAGTGGAATAATGGAGAGGCTGCCGAGTTGGCAGGAATAGAGCTAGAACATGAACACACCGGGGAGTCCTCTGGGGCCTTCTGGAAATACTTGGGGTAGGGGCTTAGCTGGGGCTGGTTGTCTGCAGTCAGCCATGGGGGGCGATGAGATGGTGAAGCTTGAATGAGTACTGTTCTCAGTGGCCTCGTTTGTGCTCCCAGGCACGCAGGGCTTAAGGAAATTTGGTTGTATGATATTACACTGTACTTTCAAACGTAGGAAATTATTGACAATAGTAAAAACAAGAAGGGGATTTACCCTGCTCAGTGCCGAGTCCCCTCTTGCATTTAGATGTGATGAATCTAAGTAGCATTTTCCTTCGAATGTTGGTAGAACTTCACATTCAAAAACGTGTTCAATTTCCCTCACGATTAATTATAATGGTAATTGTTCTCTCCTTGTTGTCATGCTCTGCAAACTATGAAATGATGAGATTAGATTACAATTTGCATATATTAGACTTGAAATAAAGCTTTTTTCCCTTGTGCTGGCCCTCCTTGTAGGCTTAGCAATAGGAGAATCCCTCCCCACTTGCCCTCCGTCTCCTGACCCAGGTGCGGGTGGTGAGAAGGGAGTGATTGAGAGACTCACCGACAAGGTGACTTCAGCTGGGTTTTGGAGGCTTCGTGCTCAAGAGAGATGGTGTCAGGTGGAAAAGATCAATGAATCTGCATGGGGAAGGCCTGGAGGCTGGCAGAACGGCCCAGAGTGTGTGTGTTGGGGTCCCCCCAGAGAGAGCTGCTGAGGGAGGGATGTGAGCATCGGGAGTTGAGGGCAGAGAGGTGGGCTAGAGACTCAGTTGTGGAAATGCTGAGCCAACCCGTACCCATTTTCAGAGTGCCTCTGCGCCTTGCCCACTCCAGTGCGCTCTTGGAACCTTTGGCTTCCTTCAATCTCTTCTTCGTGCTGCTGCAAGCCCAGGGCACCCTCGTGCCCCTGCCTCCGACATCACCTCTGCACTTTTTATTTCCTCCTCTCTCGGCTCAACCTTCAAGCTGCTTAGCTGGGGGTTAAGAAAGTAATTCTGATTACCTGCTGAAGTCAGTGCTGTGGACTGGGGCAGTTGGAGAGGCAGAGCCATCCTCGGATCCATCACAGATTGGGAGCCAGGGCCCGATCCGTGTGCTGACGTGTGGAGTCAGGTAGGTCATTGGAGCTTCCTTTGCTTATCCACAAAGTGGGCCTAGAGGTAGTCACTTGCTGGGCTTCCTGAGGATGATGAGCATCCTTTGTCCTCTGTGTCTTGGCAGAAAACAGGGTATATGGGAGAAAACTTGCAGTGCAGTGTCTCAGCAGACACTGAGCTCATCAGACAGAAAATCACCACATGGTGGACAAATTCGACAAAAGCATTGCTGTTTTACCAGCTGCTGTGTTTTGCATCAACTACTGGAGGGATAGGGGAATAATTCATCTGAAGCAGAGCTGCCCTTTTGGTGGAAAGACACCTGCATAGGATTTTGGGGAGTGCAGGTGAGACTGGACTGCTCTGGGGATGAAGAAGCAGCGTTGAACTTTAACTGGCTTTGGGCTTTCTCAGGGAGCAGGTGGGGGCCAAGGGCAGGCAGCTGGTAGCCAAGTGGCTATATAATGAAGAGCACGAGGAAGAGGCGTGGCTCTGAGTAGGAGAGGACCCTAGAAAAGTGGCAGCAGGCCAGGCTATGGAGAGAGATGGCTGTGGGGCTTGCACTTGGCCTTTAGAGTTTTGGTTCCTATACTGAAGTTTAAATGTTGATTTTCTGGAGAAAAACATATGCTTGTATAGTCACAGATTGACTCTGGGAAGATGCATAAGGAACTTAAAAGCAGTCATTCCTTTCGGGGTAAGAAATTGGAGTGTAAGGAGGCTTCACTCTTTAACCATATATACTGTTTTATGTGCTAATCAAAGAATTTAAAATATAAATTCTATGGTTTTGCTTTGGAATTTGCCTGTAACATCCTCAAGTCTTGAGTGGAGACCGAAAGTGCAACAGCCTTGTCTTGGCACAGTGTCCCACTTAGGAAGGAGGGGCTGAGCTCTCCACACCCGGGAGAAGGGGCCAGCATGCGCCTGGTGCAGTGGGCAGGTATGCTTCTGGATGAGAGTAAGTGGTGATCATTTTCAGCGAACCCTCAGGAGTGTTTGAGAGAAGCCTGGCTTTCCTGTGGTCCCATAGGATGGGGACTTGGGTTACTTTGCTTGACAGTTATGGAAAAGGTAATCCCAGACAGCTTTGAGGACTTGGAAGCTCTCAGGCTGAAGCGGATTCCAGTGTGCGAAATGCAGAAAAGATTGAGGACACTGGCTCAAAGACAGGCATCTCCTCTTTTTAAAATCTTGCATCATCCTCACTTCCACTTTATGAGATGAGTATCCTTATTCCCGTTTTAGGGATGAGCAAACTGAGGTTTAGAAGTGAAACAATTTGCTCAAGGTTAACAGACCTGACTGCAGATTGAAAATGCCTTCCAGCACCTCACAGCGGCCTCTCAGTAGGAGGGGAAGGAGAAGAGGAAAGATGAGATGGAGATTCAGAGGGGAAAATAAAGGGGACATAGACCATTGAGATACTGGCTCATTATGCTGGTAGGCTTGAATCCTTAATGGACACCTCCAAAGTCCCTGATCTAGCTTCCAAATTAAGAGTGTAGTACCTTTGAAAAGAAGTCTGCCTCGAAAGTTGGTGGGGAGTCTCGTTAGAAGTGCATATTTGCAGAAGGCTGAGGGAGGAGAGCAGGTAAGGAAGGACTGTGGGCTGAGTTATTTAGGGACTGTCTCAGAACAGTCTCTCTAATATGCACGCAGTGGCTGCAGTTGCTATCTCTGACAACACCAGTGGAGTTACTCTCTGCTGTCCTGGTTTAAACTTTTTATGTGGCAAGGAGCACAAAATCTAAACAAATCTGGCTTAGAAAATGCATTGGATTAGCCAGGCATGGGGGCTCATGCCTATAATCCCAGCACCTTGGGAGGCTGAGGCAGGAGGATTGCTTGAGCCCAGGAGTTCAAGACCAGCCTGGGCAACATTGCAAAACCCCATTTTTACAAAATAAATAAATAAATAAATAAAAAATAAATAAAAAAAATAAAAAAATTAGCCAGCTGTGATGGCACATGCCTGTAGTCCCAGCTGCTCTACTCGGGAGGCTGAGGTGGCAGATCGATTGAGCCTGGGAGGTCAAGGCTGCAGTAAGCCATGATCACGCCACTGCAATCCAGCCTGGGCAACAGAAAAAGTCCCTGTCTCAAAAATAAATAAATAAACAAATAAATAAATAATAAATAAAATAAAATGCATTGGGTCATTTGGCTAAATAGTCCAGGGGCAACTGGTTTCCCAGATGGTGAGATCTGAGGCTCACCTGGAGCACGCGTCTGAGGATGCTCTGCCTCTCCGTACCATTCCTGGAGAGAGTATAGTCAGGCAGACTTTCTCCCAGTGGTGGATGCCGGAATGGTGGTCAGACGCTCTGAGGTCCGCATCCTTCTTCATTAATATCCAGCAGGAAAAAGAGAGCGCTTCTTCTCAGTTCCCTTGGATGAGGCATACGCTTTTCCTTTTTCTTTAAAAGCTTCAGCTTCTCATTGACTCATGGGATCGAATTTGTAACCTGCCCATCAGGGTCCACTTCGGAAGCTTGTTTGCGTTTCATTGAATCTGTACCTAATGACTCAGAGGGGAGGGGAAGTGAATTCTCTAGTGGTTTATTTAAGTTCTTTGTGATGCCCAAAGAATGGCTGAAAAGCAGAGAGGGGCAAGAAGAGAAGATAGATGTGCTTTCCTGGGGGTCAGTCTACCCATGGGTGGCCTGCCACTCTCCTCTGTTGGCAGGGCATGGGAACCAAGACAAGCCCTGAATGGGAGTCCCCTGCTGATGTAGCAGCCCAGCCAGAGACGTGATTCCTCAGGAAGGGCTCTGATGGATGTTTGGAGGGTGTCCTGGTGTTGGGGGATGAGGCATGCTGTGTATCTGAATGCTTTATCCGCCACCACCAGTTTTTAATTGTGAAAATTTTTAAACATATAGAAATTTGAATATTGCAGTGATCGCCTTATACACCTAAAATTTTAAATTTTTTAAATTTTTTAAAATTAACATAAAAAAATGAACTACTTGGAAGTCAATTGCAAATATCAGGACACTTTTCCCGTCAAGGCTTCCTTATGGATCTCCTAAAAATGACATCCCTTCCATAATTATGACATAGTTATACTTGGAAAATTAATACTCATTCTCTAATAACATCTAATATCCAGAGTCAATTATTCCCCCAAAAGTCTTTTTCACTGTGTTTTATTTGAACCAGGATGCAGTCCGTGTTGATACCTTTATTCTGTAGTCTCTTTTATTTTAGACCATTACCTGCACTTCAAAAAAATGACACTGAGTTTTTTGATGAGACAATCTGTTTCCTCATTCCAATCCATTCCTCATTTTTCTTATAATTTGAGATTAAATGTAAAGGCTTAATAATTAGATAGATTCAAATTAAACCTTTTTGCAAGATGATTTCACTGGTAATGCTATGACCTTCATATTGTGCCGCTGCCCCAGCTATCAGGCCATTAATGTGGTGCAGGCGATGCTAGTCAGAGCTCTTCCTGGTAAAGGTGCTTTTTCTTCTCTGAATTTGCTAAGTGCCTCTGGAGTGACTCTTGGAAACAGAAGCATTGGCCTGTCCCCAAGCAACCTTCACCTAATAGTTTTAATACTTAATGATGAAACTTCCCTGAAGCAATGATTGCATTAGAAATTGTAGGATGATGGTCTTGTCTTTTCTTTTCTTTTTACTTTTCTTTTCTTTTCTTTCTTTCTTTCTTTTTTATTATACTTTAAGTTCTGGGATACGTGTGCAGAATGTGCAGGTTTGTTACATAGGTATACACGTGCCATGGTGGTTTGCTGCACCCATCAATCCATCACCTACATTAGGTATTTCTCCTAATGCTATCCCTCCTTTAGCCCCCAACTCCCGACAGGCCCTGGTGTGTGATATTCCCCTCCCTGTGTTCTTATTGTTCACCTCCTGCTTATGAGTGAGAACATGCGGTGTCTGGTTTTCTGTTCCTGTGTTAGTTTGCTGAGAATGATGGTTTCCAGCTTCATCTATGTCTCTGCAAAGGGCATGAACTCATCCTTTTTATGGCTGCCTAGTATTCCATGGTGTATATGCCACATTTTCTTTGTCCAGTATAAGAATGATGGTCTTTCTAATTCTACCATCTTGGGTTATTTTAGAGTGGGGAGGTCTCTGCTTCCAGAGCTGGAACCAGGGAGGCATAGGAAACTTAGAATGAATGCTGTCCACCCACCACCCTGCATCTTCTTTGACCCCAGTCATCCTGTCCTGTGGGTGTTGGATTGGACACCACTTTGTCTAACAGGCCTTCTCTGACCACCATGGTCTATGTTAGGTATCCATATTAGTCTCTGCCATTGTACTTATCAGTTTATAAGGATAGTCTATTTGAAGGTTATGTGCTTAATCTCACTGGATTGTACAGGCTGTATCTATTTTATTTAACATTGTTTATCCAGCATCAAGCTCAGAGCCTGGCACATAGTAGGTGCTCAATAAACATATTTTGGCTGGATGTAGCTAGTCAAATACAGACTATGAGGTCATGCAGGACTGAGCTCAAGTCCTGACTTGACCAGTCTTAGGCAATCATTTGACATCCCCGAATTTCGGAGGGGTTAACAACTTATTTGAGAGTCAAAGGAAATACTATATGGAAAATGTTTGTCTGCCAAGGAGAATTCCTTTTCCCTCCTTCTCCAGCTACTGAAGCCTACATTTTTGCAAGACCCTTTGCAGTCTCGCTCCAACCCGTCTTATTAGCCTCCTCCCTTCCCACCTCTTCCCCCCACTCCTGCCTGTATTCCAAAAATGCAAGATTATTTCCTGGGCAGTAAAGGAAGTTTGCCGAAAGAGATGCATCTGGACTTTGGTCTCCTGGGAGGTGATTAAGTGTTTGGAATGTCCTGCCTGATAAGAACATCTCTGTTTACCTGAGGATTTTGAACCATACCAGATAGACTACACTAATAATGTGATTTACAGTAGGAGCTTTGGACCATGCAATATCAGCTCTACCTTTGGAGGAGTTGGTGACTAAGCTCAGGCATGTGGGTGACCAACAATGTCTGTGTGATTAAGTTCCAAACTCCGAACATCAAGACTTGGCTGAGCTTCCCCGGCTGGCAATTCCCCATGCGTATTGTGGGACATCATTTCTGGGAGAAGTAGGCACTGTCCACGTGACCCCACTGGGAGAGGAAAGTGGGAGGTAGTTCTTGGAACTCTCTTGGACCCTGCCCAATGCACCCCCTTCCCTTGGCTGATTTTAATCTCTATTCTTTTACTGAAACAAACCACAACCACAAGCACAACAGCTTTTAATGAATTCTCTGAGGCCATCTAGCAAATTACTGAACCTGGGTTTGGAGCTAGGGATCCCTCAGAACCTGGGTTTGGTGTCAGAAGTGGGAATGCTCTTGGGGACTCCTGTACTTTACATCACCTTCCGTGTTATTTACCGCTCCCCCCTGCCCCACGTGGCCGTGTACACTGTTTCCCCTTCCTGGAATGCCCTCACCATCTTCATCCATCCCGATGCCTTTATCCATCCATCAGAACTACTCAGCCATCCTTCTCCATCCCTCTTAAGCCTTCATGGACTTTCCACACCCAGGGCAGAGTGGCTGTTTGCTGTCCAGGCGAATGTGATTGCATTTACCACGTAGAAACAGAGAAATTATTAATGAATTTGCCCTTCTCCCCTCCTAGTCTAGATGCTCTTCCCAAGTAGGGCCCAGGCTTGCTTTCCTTCCCTCTGTTCCTTTCCTTCAAGTGTGAGTCTATCCAGAGGCTCTGCTTAGCAGGCCATTGCATACTAGAAAATGTGTCCTTTTTGAGCATCCCATAGCATGACTTGGTCACTGAAGTGTAGGCTGCATTTCAGTTCTCACTTGTTCACTCAGCTGGACATTCTCCTGCAATGTGCACTCTGCATGGCGTACACAGCTGCGCTGCATGCATTCTTGCATTAATTTATATTCACATATGCATTTACACATTCCTATACTCAACACTCCATGCAACAATGCCTACTTTAAGGACACAATGATGCCTATGAAGTATCTCTCATCTGTGCATCCCAGAGCCTGGCATTATACCTTGTACGGAGTAAGGGTTTCAATGAATATGTGAATAAATGAATAATTAAATAAATGGCTCAAATTACTGCAACTATTGGAGATACTATGGATTCACCAAGAATGTACATTTAGACTTCCTCCAAGAGCAGTGATTCTGAAGCTTATCTTTGTCAGGGCCTCTTTGGAACTCTGGTGAAACCTCTAACCAGTCTCCTTCTGGCAAAATGTACATTGACATACTGTATAAGTCAGGATAGCATAGGATCTTCCGAGGTAATAAACAGCTCTGAAATCTTATTGTCTTAAAACTGCAGAAGTCTGCTTTTTCCTGAAGTTAATGTTCCATGCAGGATGGCAGGGACTCTCTGCTCCATATAGACATCCAGGGCCCCAGGTTGTTGGAGTTTTCACTACCTTAAAACACTGGGTCTACTCAGTTACTGTGACGGGCTACAAAAAAGTTGGAGGATTATTAAACGTCAAAGATTTGGTGCAGAATTGGCACACATTACTTCCATCCTCAGCTCATTGAACAGACCTAATCCCATGGTCCTAACTAACTTCAAGGTCACTGGGACAGATGTATTGTTTGATGAATGCCATTGCCTCTTACACGCACCGCCCCTGCCCACACACACACAATTTCAAGGTGATCCATGGATCTTTTAGGGGACCCCATGTTTAAAAGCAGTCAAGGGTCAAGCTATAAAGTGTCTTGAATGCCATGCTAATATTTATATTTATATAAGTCAGGATTTTATATTAGAAGCCAGGATTCAGCAGTTAAAGTCCCGCAGTGCTGGGCAGTGGCACGGCAGACTAAGCACAGGTTGTCTGTGCCTTCAGGGTATAAGCGGCAAGGTCTGGATGGTGCAGGGGCCATCTGTGGATGGGGGAAGCACCTCCTCTCTGCTCAAATCAATTTTTTGCCCTGTGAGAAGTGGATTCAGCATTTTCACATTTTCCAGTCATTCAAGAGGAATCAGAAATCCAGATTTTAATTAAAATCTCCCAATACATAAAATATTGGCTCATTTAAAACTAAAACACCCTGCTGGCCCATGGAAGCCGATTGATGAGCTAGATATGGCATGTGGGCTTCTGGTAGTTTCTGATTTCTGTTGGGAGGGAAACTTTTCCTCCAGCCCAAGCACTTGACCCACATGCACTCCCTCAGCCTGACCTGTATCCGGGGAGGCAAACCCATCCTGTTTGGCTGGCGTTTAAAAAATTCATGCTCATTATTTCTCTCCAGAGCACTGGAAATTATACTTTGCTTCCTTAGAGTTTTTGGTGAAGACCCTTTAGCCCTGAGCTCACCAGGTTTGCACTGGAAGCCAGTGGGCCATAAGTAAAGCTTGATTTTATTAGCTCATGAGAAGAACCAATCCTCTTTCTTGCCATTTTCATGTCTCCCTTGGGCCTGTTGACCAACCAAGGTTGATTAATGTGTACGCAACGGAGAGCTGAACGTACAAATAAAAGGGAAGATCAAGCTGTTTACAGTTCTTCTGCAGAGAGCGAGTTGCCGGAATTGTCTGCCTGTACCAGTTTCTAATTTGGGCATGTTTTGCCCAAATTAGAGTTGGTAGTGGTGGGGCGGGGTCTTCCTGCCTGCCAGGCACAAGGCACAGGCTATGCTCATTACCTTCTTTACGTGTTTACCACTTCATATAGCTTTCAAGGAGCTTTGACATAAATCTCCTCATTTAATTCTCGTAGCCAGCAAATGAAGCAGCTGTTATCACCCTTTCCCCAGATGAAGTAATGAAAGTTTAGAAAGGTAATGATGCCGTCTGCTCCTGTTTCTAGGATGTGACACAGCCAAGTGAAGTGACTTCCCATGAGTGTTTCCTAAAACGATAGGATTTGACATGACAGCTCCACAGTAGGCTATTTCCATGAACCATGTGTATTACTGTGCACGAAATAATGTTTTTTGAGACAGGGTCTTGCTCTGTTGCCCAGGCTGGAGTGCAGTAGAGTGATCGCAGCTCACTGCAGCCTCGACTTCCTGGGCTCAAGTGATCCTCCTGCCTCAGCCGCCTGAGAAGCTGGGACTACAGGCACATATCACCATGCCTGCTTCTTTTGTTTATTTTTATTTTTTAGAAACAGGATGATATAGTTTAGATGTTGTCTCCTCTAAATGTCAGGTTGAATTGTAATCCCGAATGTTGGAGGTGGGGCTTGGTGGGAGGTATTGGATCATGGAGGTGGATCCCTCATTAATGGTTTAACACCAACCCCTTGGTGCTATTCTCACAAAAGTGAGTGAGTTCTTTTGAGATCTGGTTGTTTACAGGTGTGTGGCACCTCTCCCACCTAGCCCCCAATTCATGTGACATGCTGGCACCCCTCACCTTCCACCATGAATGTAAGCTCCCTGAGGCCTCACCAGAAGCAGTTGCTGGTGCCATGCTTCCTCTACAGCCTGTAGAACTGTAAGCCAGTTAAACCTCTTTTCTTTATAAATTACCCAGCCTCAGGTATTTATAGAGATGCAAGAGTGGCCTAAAACATGGGGTCTTGCTACATTGCCCAGGCTGGTCTGAAACTCCTGGGCTCAAGTAATCCTCCTGCCTTGGCCTCTCAAAGTATTAGAATTAGGTACAAGCCTAATCCAGGTGCAAGTCACCACACCTAGACTTAAATAACTTAAAAAAATAGACTTCATATCACTCCCATTTATATTTAGCTTTACTTTATGCAGTAATATCTGCAAAATCCCAGATTTGGTATACTTTTGAAACTTTTTCTAATTTGCATTAAGATGAATAGAATAGGAGCTCTTTGCCCACTGGCCCTGGGTCTCTCTTTATTTTTATTATTGATTTATTTTAACTTTTAAGTTCAGGGGGTGCATGTGTAGGTTTGTTGAACAGGTAAGTTGTGTGGCACAGGAGTTTGGTGTACAGATTATTTCACCAGCCAGATAATAAACATAGTACCTGATAGGTAGTTTTTCGATCCTCACCCCTGCTCCCTTCCTCCACTCTCAAGTAGGCCCTGACATCTGTTGTTCCTTTCTTTGTGTCTATATGTAATCAATGTTTAGCTCTCATGTGTAAGTGAGAACATGCAGTATTTGGATTTCTGTTCCTGTATTAGTTTGCTTACGATAATGCCCTCTAGTTCCATCCAGTTTTCTGCAAAGGACATGATCTCATTCTTTTTTTTTTATGGCCGCACCACATTCCATGGTATATATATACCACATTTTCTTTAACCAGTCTACCATTGATAGGTGTTTAGGTTGATTCCTTGTCTTTGCTATTATGAATAGTGCTTCAATGAACACCTGTGTGCATGTGTCTTTACGGTAGAATGATTTATATTCCTTTGGGTATATACCCAATAATGAGGTTACTGGGTTGAATAGTAAATCTGATTTGAGTTCTTTGAGAAATTGCCAAACGCTTTCCACAATAGCTGAACTAATTTACATTACCACCAGCAGTGTATAAACATTCCATTTTCCCCATAACCTCATCAGCATCTGTTATTTTTTGACTTTTTACATTCTGACTAGTGTGAGATGGTATCTCATTGTGGTTTTGATTTGCATTTCTCTAATGATTAGTGATGTTGAGCATTTTTTCATATACTTATTGGCTATTCGTATGTCTTTTTAAAAGTGTCTGTTCATGTTCTTTGCCCACCTTTTAAATGGAATTGTTTGTGTTTTGCTTGTTGATTTGCTTAAGTTCCTTATAGATTTTAAATATTAGACCTTTGACATAGATTCCCACTAGGAATAGCATGCTCAGGAGAATTCTCATGGTGGGGGCAGGTGACTTGGACCATCCTGGCTTTGAGGTCACAGCTGTCAGATGGCTCACTCTGTGAGTGCCACTTTTCCTTGGCATGGATGCTCCATCCCTTTCTGAGCTAGATGGCCTCTCATCAGCCTGTAGAAGTGCGGTCCTGGAGATAGGTCTTGGTCCAGCCCATTTTTTATGTCCTCTCAAAGATAAGACTGTCAAAAACCCATACCCCACATGGAAGAGCCGGCCTCTTGAACAGCTCTGCCTGGGATTCTCACCACCCCTGGTCAGTCTGGATGTGACCACTAAAGGGAGAGTACCTATCATGTGTGGGTTTCACAGGAATCTTATGAGGTTAGTACAGTTATTATTCCCACTTTACAGGTGAGGAAACTGAGGTGCAGTGGTGAAGTCACTTGCCACACAAGTGGCAGGTGATAGAGCTGGGTATGTTCCTGTGTCTGCCTGTCCTCTAAGACAGTACTTGGTTTCCTATATCACATCCTCTCTTAACACTTCAAACTGTAATTGTCAAATGTGTTGACTGAATGAGAAAAGTCAGAATTAAAATGAAAACTCTCCCTCTACACAGGGCGCATGCTACAGCTTTAACTGCATAAAAACTTTCCCCAAATCTCAGCAAGCTAAGAGATTGTGCTGCAGAGAGAGATGTTTTGTGAGCATCCTGTATGAGATCTGTGTATGTGGGAACCCAGAGAAGGAAGTTGCTCATTCATTCATTTATTCAACAATTATGCTTATTTATTTGTGTTTATATTTTCCCTTTCTCACTACCTGAACATTTAACAGTTATTTACTAAGCATCTACTATGTGCCAGACACTGTTTGAGGGGCTGGGGAAAGAGCTGTAAACAAGACAAATACGTAGTGTCATGGAAATAGCATATTGGTGGGAATGAAGCAAACAAGAAGGCAAACAAATAAAATGTGTGTAATGATGATGGCAATGGAGAAAAATAAAGCAGTTTAAGGAGAATAATCATTTACTTTTTGAACCCTCTGTGGGATGCTGGTGTAGAGTGGTCAATGTTAAGTAACCTGGTGTCTGTCCACAGGGATCACAGTCTTGGAGGGAAGACAGACTTTAAAGGATTAAATAAGTGCACAAATCAATATGTTACTCCAAATTGTTGAAAGTTGAAGAAAATGATCCATCAGTTTTAGAGAGAAGAAAGGGAGAGCCTAATTTAACAGGTGTCTCAGTCAGTTTTTACTGCTCTAACAGAATACCAGAGACTGGGCAGCTTAAACAACAAACCTATTTCTCACAGTTCTGGAGACTCAGAGTTGAAGATCTGGGTGCCAGCATAGTCAGGTTCTGGTGAAGGCATGCTTCCTGGTTTGTAGGTGGATGCCTTCTTGGTGTATCTGAGGAGAGAGAGACAGACAGAAGGAGAGAGAGAGATAGAGAAAGAGAGGAGAGAGAGAGAGAGAGAGAGGGGAAGAAGAAGAAGGAGGAGGATAGAGGGAGAGAGGAAGGAGGAAGCAAGCTTTCATGTCTTTTATTAGAGCACTGTCTTAGTTCATTTGTGTTCTTTGTGTTGCTATATATAAAGGAATATCTGAGACTGGATAATTTACAAAGAAAGGAGGTTTATTTGGCTCATGGTTCTGCAGCCTGTACAAGAAGCATGGCACCAGCAACTGCTTCTGGTGAGGACTTCAGGAAGCTTTCACTCATAGTGGAAGATGAAGGGGAGCAGGCACCACATGGTGAGAGAGGAAGGATGAGAGAGGGGAGGGAGGTACAGGGCTCTTTTCAACAATTAGCCCTCTAGAAAACTAAAACTAATGGAGCAAGAACCACTCATTACCTCCAGGAGGCACAAAGCCCTACATGAAGGATCCACTCCCGTGACCAAAGCACCTCCCGCCAGGCCTCACCTCCTACACTGGGGATCAAATTTTAACGAGATTTAGAGGAGACAAACATCCAAACTATATCAGGCACTAATTTTGAAATTACCTAACAGGTTCTTCCTGCCTGCTGCACAGACAAAATCAATTCACTGAGACCCTGATGTTGCAATAGAGTTAGTTGACATGAGGTCAGCCACATAGAAGATGGAGTTATTACCAAATCAGTCTTCTCGAAGTCTCAGGGGTTAGAGTTTTTCAAGGATAATTCGGTGGGTAGTGGGCTAGGGAATGGGAATGTTGTATAGAATCATAGGGGAAACAGTTCTTGCGTGCTGAGTCAGCCTCTGGGTGGGCACCAAGGGCCTGTTGAGTCACAGGTCCAGATGGAGTGAGATGGTCATCAGAAATGCAAAAGTCTGAAAGAAAAATCTCAAAAGGCTGATCTTAGGTTCTACAAAGGTGATGTCATCCACAAGAATGATTGGGGAACTTCATCATATGACTTCCAGAACAATGGCTGATTATTGTTTAACTACACTGCTTCACAATCTAGACACTGGCCCTTCCTTGGCCGGGGAACTCTCCATCAGTCCCTCTTTTCTGTTCAATTTCAGTTTACTCTGCAAATCTGAGCTGCTGCTTCCCTAGCGTGGCTGCCCAGCACCCTGTCTAAATCAGCTCCACCCGCCGCCTTACTCACTTTCTCTCTTTATCTTAAATATCATTCCACTTCTCACAATTTGGGATGATGTTTTTATTTGTGTGTGTGCTTCATGCCTCCTCCTCCAGTGCACTGTAAGCTTCATAAAATCGGGGGCCATTTCTGTCCTATTCATCTGCAAATCCCCAGGTGGTCTGAGCAGCTGTCATGCAGCAGGTGCTGAATGTATATTTGTTGAAATGAAATAAAATGAATGAAGGACTTATGCTAAGAGCTTCCACACTTCCACAGCTATTGGTCATATAAGCCCGCAGCAACTTGATGAGAAGCAGTATTTCCCTATTATACTGATGTGGAAACTGAGGTCCAAGGTCACACAGTTTGTAGGGGAAGGGCTGAGTTCAAGTTCATGTTTGTCTGACTCTAACAGGACTCCTCCCTTGATTGACTAACAGGCTCTGCAGACAGCACTCTGCACCTCTAACAGGTCAAAAAAGTGCAGGTACATACAGACACACAGCTCATTTTTTTTTGTTTTAAAAGCAGCTCCTTTGTTCCTAGGGCTGAATGCAGTCCTGTTTCCTCTCCTGTTTTAAATGCTGGTTTCCACCTGGATGTAGTGTAGTGTAGTGTAGTATTGTAGGATGTAATGCTCATCCTCTGTGAATCTCATGGAGCTTTACAGGTATCAGTCCTTCATCTTCTCTGGCAATAAAATAGCTACATGAACACAAAATATTGACAATTACACTGTGCACATCTCAGAATATATTACAAATGCATTACAAATGATTTTTTTCTGGGGTAGCAGGACAATGCTTGTATATCAGTTGATTTTGCCTAAAATATAAATCACTAGCACAGTAGCTAAGACCCCTGGAACCTTTGGGAGGCTGCCATGAAAGTCCATAGCCATTTTTCATATTTTTGAAGATGTGATGGAAATTGTACATTTCTCTGTGATCTGGCCATCAGTCCCCGCATTTCTCAGCTCTGTGAGGGCATGGGAACTCCCTGCGCCACCATTAATAATGCCTTCCCTTTTCGAAACCATGTTTTTGGAAAAGATTTTGCTGTACCAAACAAACCATGGTAATGTTGAAAAATACATTTGTCTTCTGGGCTCCTGCTAATCATAGACCTTGAGGATAGCTATCAGAGCTTTTGATTGCAGGAAATGATGAGATACAAATGAGAATACAGGCCCACAGTTGTTTGCATGGAATTCCCAGATCCTCAAAGCTCTGGAAATGGAAAGTGGTTGTGTAACAGGATAAGCCACGGGTCAACAACCATGACCACATGAGAGAGACTGTATGGCTGCAAGCCTAAAATACTTCCTATCTGGCCCTTTCCAGAACAGCCTACTGACCCCTTCCTTTAGTGGCAAAACCTGAACGTCAGTGAGGCAAGGTGCTTATTCATGGGTTTTGCTGTACATGCATTGTCGGGTTTAATTACAGGGCACAGTTCAGAACTCTCTGACACTATTCCTTATTATATGCCATATACAATTCATTATGTTCTTAATATCTAAACATCCTGTAACACATCTGTTGTCAGGGTTTCAAACAGAAAATGAGGACCTGTGATAGCTAACACTGACTGTCTTCACTGTGCCAAAACGGTTTTAAGTAACATCCATGTATCAACCTTAATCCCTTGCAACTTTTCCAGATAAATCATATTATAATTCCCTTCCTACAAACAATGACATCGTGGCAAGAGAAGTTAGCAGACTGAGAGTAAGTCACAAGTAAATGACAGAATCACATCCTAACCCCACATTCAGCCTTGAGACTCTGTGCTCTTATCCCTTCTCTGGACAACTTCTCACAAACAGCTATTTCTGATGCAATGATGTAAATGCTGGGCCTAAGGAGGGAAAATGTGGGCTTTCGAGTCAGGCACACCTTGCCCTGCCTCTTGCCAGGTGTGTGTCTTTAGGTAAAATGTCACCTCTCCAGCCTCCTTATTTGCAGCATGGGAATAATCAAAATCACCGGGGTTATTCTAGAGATTACTGTTTAGTTAATTATGGTAGCTCACACGTACATAGAACTTACTGTACACCCAGAACTATTCAGAGTCATTTGTATACATTAACTCAGTGCTCATCACAATTCTATGAGGTAGGCCCTACTATTATGCCCATTATACAGAAGACAAAACTGAGGCACAGAGAGCTTATGTGACCTATCCATGGTCACCTGCTGCTAAGTAGTGAAACCAGGATGTGAACCCAGCTGACCAGTCCAGGCTCTGTGCTCATCACAGCCATGCACAGCTGACTATCTGTTGGTGCCCAAGCCTGGATTTCCACATTCCTAAAATGGGGGCCATTGCTTATGCCTTCCAGGATTGCATGAGACACTGTAGATAGATAGACACCTAACAAATATCTAACAGATACAAGTTAATACAAAGAGTGAAAAATATCATGGGGAGATAATCTTACCCTTTCTAAAAACATTCGGAACAACTGCAATGAAGCTATTTTCCCCAACATTCATTTTCAAAGCAGAGTTTGGGCTTCTTATTGAAGTAAAAACTAAACTGCTGTTTCCTTTGCTCCACCTACAGCTGGCCCACCTGATGATCTACATAGAGGATGCCCAGGACTCTCAGAGTTCTTTTCCTTCCCCAAATGTACCACATCTCCTTCTGCCCCTGGCAGACGGCAGACACTCCCATCACTCTGCCTGGTTGGTGCCTATCCCTGTTCAGGCTCCGCTTAAGATCACTTCCTCTTGGAGGCCCTTCCTGGCTCTGGCCTGGGCTGGCTGTGGGAATAGGTTCTCACCGCTGCTCTGTCATGGCCATATCCATGGGCACGGTCCTTGCTCCCTTGTCGGCTGCCAGTGCTGGACCATGAGCTCTGTGTGTAATCGGTTCATGGTTCATAAAAAGCATTCGAGGAGCTTTTTTAGTGATGCAGATACCGGTCCCACCTCAAGAGATTCTGGTTCAGAAGTACCAGGTTGGGACTCAGAAATCAGCATTTTTAACAAGTTCACTCCCCGTTCTTTTCCCCCCATTTAATTAATTAATTTATTTAATCATTTTGAGATGGAGTCTTACTCTTTCTCCCAGTCTGGAGTACAGTGGCACCATCTCAGCTCATTGAAACCTCTGCCTGCTGGGTTCAAGTGGTTCTTCTGCCTCAGCCTCCCAAGTAGCTGGGATTACAGGCATGTGCCACTGCACCTGGCTAATTTTTGTATTTTTAGTAGAGACGGGGTTTTGCCATGTTGACCAGGCTGATCTCGAAATCCTGACCTCAGGTGATTCACCCGCTTTGGCCTCCCAAAGTGCTGGGATTACAGGCATGAGCCACTGTGCCCAGCCCCTTTCCCCCTATCTTAGACAAGCTGAGTCTGAAAATTCCTGGGAGCAAAACTGAATCACCTGAACCTGGTGTGGCACAAGCAGCCACATGTCTTGAGACTTCCTAGATGAAAGCTACAAGGATTTCAGGTCAGATGCCCAGCGATAGGCACAAAAGCTTTTACTGCAAAAACTATAGGAAACAAAAAGAACCAGGAAAGTGTTTAAGGCAGGGGAGCCAGCCCCTAGAGATGCAGACCACCGCGTGGGTGAGGAGTCCAATCCTAGCTAGACACGGCTGATCAGCGGAGAACTCTTTTTACCACCAGCTCCAGCTGAATCATTGCTGCTCAGATTCAAGCAGCCTTTAAAGGTAACTGGGGAAAAATGCTCACCATTGAGAATCAGGGGTAACAGGGAAAAGGAAGCAAACCACAAGAAGGAAATCGTGGTGGGTAAAGAAGTCGAAAGCAAAACCAGGCACGTACTGTTTTTATGCCTAGTAAATAAGAAAAATACATGGGAAAATCGTAACTCCCAGTGCTGGTCGGGATGTGATAAAACTGACAACCCTGAGTCCTGAAGCTAATGGTGTGAATGGACACGGCACATTTTGAAAAGCAGTGACAGGCAGCATGAAGGGCCAAAAAGTGTTGCTGCCCTTGACCTAATAATTGTACTCACCAGGGAAATAATGGGAGGAAAAACTGTTTGCAAAAAGAAGTTCATTGCAACAATATCTAATAGGCCAAAAAAAAAAAAGGCAAAAAAAAAAAAAAAAGGCTATAAATGCATGCCCAGCCCCTGTGTATGTGGACAGGAACAGAGGGCAGAAAAAGACCCTTGTGTGCATGGGTAGCTGGCAGAGGGAAGGGCTGGCACCTGACAGCCAGAGGGGCAGCAGCTGTAGTGATGGACAGCAGTGAGAGCAAGCTGAACGTTGGAACCTGGGAACAGCAGTAATAGGTAAGGATTACTGCATTCTTACCATGTGTCGGCACCACTGAGACAGCCCTCGGGAGTGGACTCTTTAATTGCCCACATGAGGAGGAAGTGGAGGCCCAGAGAAGTTAAGGCACCATTATTCTCCACATTGTTAGTAAGGTCATGTGTTGGGTTATTACCCACGTGGTTAGTAAGGCCACATGTTTAGGTGACTCTCCAAGTGGTTAACAAGGTCACATCGTTGGGTTACTTTCCACATGGTTAGTAAGGCCAAGTGGTTGGGCTACTACCCATGTGATTAAGAAGGCCCTGTGGTTAGTAAGGCCAATGAGTTTGTAAGGCCATGTGGTTGGGTTACTATCCATGTGGTTAGTAAGGCCCTGTGGCTGGGTTACTCTCCACAGGGTTAGTAAGGCCATGTGGTTGGGTTACTACCCATGTGGTTAGTAGGCCCATGTGTTTGGGTTACTATCCATGTGGTTAGTAAGGCCCTGTGGCTGGGTTACTCTCCACAGTAGTAAGATCACGTGGTTGGGTTACTCTCTCCATGCCTAGAAAGTTGACACGGTTGGGTTTTTACTCACATGGTTAGTAAGGCTATATGGTTAAATCACTCTCCACGTGGTTAGTGAGGCCACATAGTTGGTTTATTACCTACATAGTTAGAAAGGCAACATCCCTTCGGAGCGGGGACCTCTAGTGATGCTGCCCCTCAATGCTGCTGCCTTCCTCCGGCATCCCTATGATGTGCTGGCTGCTCTAGGTGCTTCCTGTGCCTTTCACAAGAGCCTCATGTGTTAGGGCGATCCCCTCCTCATAGGCTGTTGGATAGCAGATTTGAAAGGAACATTAGGTATTTCATGGCTAAGAAGACAGGCTCTGGGAGGTACTCCCGGAGTGTGACCTAATAATTAATGATTTTTCATAATATTGTTAATTAGAATAGTATCAGCAGAATATTAATTATAATTGATTTGTGTGGTCTTTGTGTCAAACATCACCTCACCTCACATAATCCCCCACATCACCCCATTTCGTTAGGTGTCATTATTATCATCTTCATTTTACAGATGGGGAAACTGATATCAGGAGAGTTGAAGCAGCTTTCCCAGGACCACACAGCTAGTTAAAAACTGAGCTGAGAGGCCTAACAGGTCTGTCCCTCCAGAAGCTACACAGTCTGATCACTTTCCCACTTGGGATCGCAGGAGAAGACATTGAGTTCCCCTGGGTCAGCAAAGAGGCCCCAGGACATCCCCATTAGGTGGCCTTTGGGAGTCTCTGAGCCAAGCCCAGGTGTGAGAACCGGTATGGAGCCATTGCCTAGAGGCTGTGGCCCTTGGGGGCTGGTCGACTGGGCACTGCTGGGGGCTTAGACAGGTGAGCAGGGTCAGGGTGACCCTGAAGCTCATTTCTCCCTTGTCTGCTTCCCACCCAGGACCTGTGCAGGTGGCATCAATTCATTATGGAAGAGGCTTCTGTTGAGCTTGCAAAATAAAAATGAAAAGCAAATGCCTGGGGTTGGCAGTGCTGGATTTTAAGCAGAGGAAACAGAACTTTCTGGAGTTTGAGGCTCACTTGCCTACGCCCACACCCGTCTGGCAAGTTGAGCTGGTGAGTGTGAGTGAGTGAGTGAGCAGAGCAGCAGCAGCTAGCTATATTTCTGCTGCTAGCAGGCACAAGGGCTTGGGCTGATGCTGAGAGGCAGCACTGCTCGCATCTTCTTGGTCCTACCAGCTGGTTCTGGCTCCACATCCTTGTCATTTCTCAGTGTGAGGGTAGACCAGATGACTGGCACTGGTTTGGAGGCTTTCATTGTGTGCATGGCAGAGGAGGTGAGAGCACGAGGTTGGAAGCAAGTCATTCCTCCCTTTGATGGCTTGTTGGGTAGCCTGGGGCAGCTGCTTCACCTCTCTCTGCTTTACCTTCCTCATCTGTAAAATGGGAACAATAATACTTCTACTTGTTAGGGTTGTTGCAGAAGTTAAATTAGAAAGTGCATCTATCCTGAGTAAAAGGTGCTTTTTGGCTATTATAAGCTCTTGTTATCAAAATTAATTAGTCAGTTTGCCTGGGTCCTTCTCTGTGGCTCTTGATGTGTTTGTTGTATAAATATTTCCAGAAGAAGAAGAAAAAGTAACCAGTATTGACTGGCCAATTTTACTTCAGGGCTTTATTTCAGCCTTGGGTTCAGTTTCCAAGAGACTGGAGGAAACGCAATTTTTTTTTAGGGAGAGGAGACCCCAAACACTACAGTTTCCTCTGCATAGAGGAGCCGTGGGCAGCATGAAGGAGCTGACATTGGAGTTTCTGGCTCTGACCCCACTGGATGCTCTACTGCCTGAGGGCTGCTCTCCACCTTTAATGCTATGATCTCTACACAGCACAGACCTTGGTCCTGGGGCCTCTGAGCTTTCAGAGATGGTCCAGGTCCTCCAAACACATTGATAAAAATCCAGAGAAGTAAACCTGGGGGCAGCATAGTCACAGCCAGATCATTCATGATAATTTGACAAAGAAGGGATTGAAAGAGAGAAGGGTGCTGAGGTAGAGGGAGTGGCTGACTACAAAGCAGCCTTGAGGAGGAGAGGGAGTTGCAGTGGGCAATTCTTGGGCTTCAGGCTCTGTTGTTCCTGTGTCTGAGAAAGGAAGGAGCAAAGTGTGCTTGATGGACCAGGTCCCAGTGGTGCCCTGCTAAAGCCGTATAGCAGTGTGTATTGGTGTTGAGGTCAGGTGAGTCTGGGAACATCCCCACCACCAGGAGCAGACAGAGTTTCATTATGCAGCCAACAGAGCTGAGTATAGCAGTAAATAAGGCAGAATATCACACACACACACACCTCTCTGGTGTTTTTATCTTGGTTCCCAGTGTTGGCTTCTGCTACAACTCCTTTCTCTCCTCTCCTCTCCTCTCCTCTCCTCTCCTCTCCTCTCCCCTCCCCTCCCCTCCCCTCCCCTCCCCTCCCCTCCCCTCCCC